>NC_037685.1:47818166-48007853 GCF_003255815.1 Theropithecus gelada
TTTTTTTTTTTTTTTTTCCTTTTTTTTTTTTTTTTTTTTTTTTTTTGCCCTTATGTGAGATTTCATGATTGAGTGATGTCAAAGGGAAAATTTGTATTTTTAATCTCCAAAAATAAACATGTATTTTTTTTTATTCTGGTACTAACCTTCCCATTTTAAGATATAGTTTTGTGGATAAGTAAGAACTGCATTTCTAGTGAAATCATCCTAGATGCTTTTGAATAGTGGGAGAATTTTAAGTATTGTGCAAAAGGCATTGTGTTTTTTTCTTCGTCTTTATGACAAGTTTTCTGGCTACAGAGGAAAATGCTCACAACCAAGCTGAAGGCATCTTTCCTGCCATCAGGCAAACTGCCCTTTCAAATTGTCTGTTTTGAATTGGTTCCCACCTGACCCATTACGTAGTTAACAGACCTGTCTGCAACTACCAGGATTTCTTCACAGGGCTTCATCTACCCAAAATTTAACTGCAATAAAAAAGCCACTGTATTCATACTTCCTCATGGAGCGGGTCATAGCTGCTGTAAATTCTAGGCTAAAAAGTAAAATAAAATGGAGGATGGGAGGTTTAAAGAAATACTTAAGCTAGCTGGTGCAGGGCTACGGGGAGCTTACTAATTATCAAGAATTGTAAATTTTTTTTTTTTTCCCATTTGACTCTAATGATAACAGGAGCCAATTGTTCTTTGCAAGACAAGTGGCCCCTCAATGGAATATTAACCTGTGCAATGATCAAGGAAGTCAGAAAAAAAGATAATGTCAGGAAGATGCATAGAAACCTACTGTGAGGACCAGAAGTATGGAGAGGGGTTACAATTTTTTATCATTAAGATTTATCACTAGAGCCAGCGTGTGCTGGCTCACACTTATAATTCCAGCACTTTGGGAGGCCAAGACATGCAGACTGCTTGAGATCAGGAGTTCAAGACCAGCCTGGGCCACATGGCAAGACCCTGTCTCTACTAAAAATACAAAAAATTAGCCAGGCGTGGCGACATGTGCCTGTGATCCCAGCTATTTGAGAGGCTGAAGTGGGAGGATCACTTGTGCCTGGGAGGCAGAGCTGCAGTGAGTTGAGATCACACCATGCCGTCCAGCCTGGAAACAGAGCAAGACCCTGTATTATAATAATAATAATAAAAGGTTTATCACTAAAGGTTTATAGATTGCAGACAAAAGGACCCTCTGACCACGGTAAGCCAATTTCTTACTGATATCATTGCCCTTGACCTTTTTCTGTTCCACTGCCCCAAACCCCAGCTTGCTCATCCTCCATCAGGCATTTGAGGGGCCCTAGAGGAGGTGACCCCACCCCAGGAGCTGGTCTCCACCGCCACCTGGGCATGGCATGCTGCAGCATCAGCTCAGCTCCTGCTGCTCCCTGCTTCACAACTGTGTCCCTTCTCCGCAGCAAATGTCTTAAGTTCCCACGACCTTCACCTGGTCACCGAAACCTCAACCTCTTTCTCTCCTAGAAAAATCAAAGCTACAAGCATTGGTTGCTCTCCTCCTCTGAGATGGCACCAGCCTTCAGGGTCGTATTTGTCACCTTACCTGGCACGTCCTAGAAAGTCAAGTCATTTCTGCAGTGAGAGGCAGACCCTCCCCTTGCACCAATTCCACACCCTCTCCTTACCTCATCCATTTCCCCCTCTTCAGTACTCTCCACGGCTCCCTTTCTTGAAGTCTTTTATGTGGGTTTTTATGCTTCTACCTTAGCAGGTTCATATTCCAAAGTCTTCCCCACACCCCACTCCAGCCCCTAGATTGTTCTTCCAACCTCAGCCGAGATTGAGGAAAAAGAAGTTCTCATAGACCCAGCTCACATGGCCATTGCGATCTGCTTCTCCCTTCCAATTCCAAAAAACATTCCCCTTGTCAAGGGCACAATTTCCTTGTTTCTGTGGTCTCTTTTCCATCACTATCATTCAGTCTTAAAGGTACCTTTTCCAGCCAGGCACAGTGGCTCACACCTGTAATCCCAGCATTTTGGGAGGCTGAGGTGGGTGGATCATGAGGTCAGGAGTTTGAGACCAGCCTGGCCAAGATGGTGAAACCTCGTCTCTACTAAAATACAAAAATTAGCCGGGCGTAGTGGTGTGCGCCTGTAATCCCAGCTACTTGGGAGACTGAGGCAGGGGAATTGCTTAAACCAGGAAGGAGGAGGTTGCAGTGAGATCATCACACTGCACTCTAGCCTGGGCAACAGGGCAAGACTCTGTCTCAAAAAAAAAAAAAAAAAAAAAAAAAACAACCCTTCTGTTTTAATGACTCAAATTTCTTATAACATTCTTACTCCATCCTGGACACTCCATTCTTTCCTTAGCCCTAATTCCAGCATCTCATTTTGTGTGAGCTCACCCTCTCCCATGGTTCTAGCCTTCTGCATGCTGATGACTTCCAGATCCTATTATCTAGTGTTTTTCTGAATTCCAGATCTTTATAGCTATTATTTCTTGGGACTACATTTAAACTTTAACAAGTAGTTTAAAGTCAATGTGTCTAATATCAAATATAAGACTTTATCCTTCCAGAAACCTGTTCCTCCTCTTGAGAATGTTTTCCATTTGAACGGGCCCGCAGTCCACCCTGTTTTCCCGGACGGAGACTTGCTACTCATCATGAACTCCCCACTTTCCACCTCCCGGTGCCCAGTTCACCCCCTCGTACTGTCAGCTCTGCCTCCTCCCTTCTCCTCTCCCCATCCATCCTCTTCTTCACCACCACTAGTCTCCCACTGGGCCACATGCTCCCCTTACTTGCCTTACCTCTTTCCAGGTAATCTTGCCCTGGGCTACCAGGATATTCTTTCCAAGGCACCAACCTGGTCATGCCACTTCTTTGTTGCAAGGCCCTCAGAGCTGCCTGTCACTTCCAAGACATGACAAACTCTTTTTCAAGCTGTACAAAGCCCTGGCTACTTCTCCAATCTCATCAATCTTTGCTCATCTCACCTTAGGCTCCAATTTTGCACACATGGATATATTTTCCCCGTATGCATCATGCTTGACCAATTCTTTCTGCTTTGTACATGTTCTAATTATTCCAGGGATAAGCTGAAAGCCTGGGAGTTGCTTGGCAAAGTCTTATATGGCAACTGTTAGAACCAAAACCTGCTTTTCCCCACTGTGTTTCCTCATGGTCCACTTCTGGGTGTGGCCCCTTCCTGTGCACTTATACCTGGAGTCTGTCTCTCTGATTCTGTCTCCCTTGTCTGTGCCCCTGCTTAGTTTATTCTGCTGTTGTTGAGTCCTTTTCCTTCATATTCTCAGCTGCTCGGTATTGCCTGTGTTACATAGGTGATTCGTACACGTTTGTTGAGGGAAAGGAGTAAATCAGTGGCATAATCAACCATCTCATTATTGAAAAGTACCAACAAGGAAAAATAATAACTTACTATAAATTAGGCATCTTTATTTCAGATATTAATTACAAAGCATATGATAGAACCTGTCAAATTTTTATATGAAATACATGAGTCACAGCCGGGTGCGGTGGCTCACGGCTATAATCCCAGCACTTTGGGAGGCCGAGGTCAGGAGTTTAAGACCAGCCTGACCAACATGGTAAAACCCTGTCTCTACTGAAAATACAAAAATTAGCTGGGCATGGTGGTGCGCACCTGTAGTCCCAGTTACTGAAGAGGCTGAGGCAGGAGAAACGCTTGAACTCGGGAGGTGGAGGTTGCAGTGAGCCAAGACTGTGCCACTACACTCTAGCCTGGGCGACAAGAACGAAACTCCGTCTCAAAAAAAAAAAAAAAAAAAAGGCCGGGCGCGGTGGCTCAAGCCTGTAATCCCAGCACTTTGGGAGGCCGAGACGGGCGGATCACAAGGTCAGGAGATCGAGACCATCCTGGCTAACCCGGTGAAACCCCGTCTCTACTAAAAAATACAAAAAACTAGCCGGGCGAGGTGGTGGGCGCCTGTAATCCCAGCTACTTGGGAGGCTGAGGCAGGAGAATGGCGTAAACCCGGGAGGCGGAGCTTGCAGTGAGCTGAGATCCGGCCACTGCACTCTAGCCTGGGCGACAGAGCGAGACTCCGTCTCAAAAAAAAAAAAAAAGACATGAATCACTTGTGACCTTCTCCTGTCACAAGGAAAGGTGCAGCAGCTAAGATGAAAACCGAGTAGAGGAATGTAAATATGTCCTGGTACAACAAGAACTAACATTTCCCTTTCCTGAGACATCATGTGGTGTTATGTACCAAATGCTTTGAAAACATGGGGACACCATGTCCAGGTGATTCCCATCATTGTAGAGATCAAATATGGCAGAAGTGACTTTTAACCACAGAAGTCTGACCAGAAGCCAAGCGGTAACATTACACGCCTTGTCTCCTAACAGGTATTTGAACCAGACCATGCAGGACGATGCGTCCACAGGGGAGCGTTCTCTGAACAGGGAGAAATTGGCTGTTTTGAAACAAGCCCTGAATGTAGTTGGCTTCAGCAACTTGGTGAGTCATGTCATAAATATTTCACTGAGTAAATCAACCTTCTACTAATTTATACAAGTTATTCATTCAGAAGTATTTACTGAGCCCCTATGACATTCCAGGTATTGCCGAGGACACTGATGATTCGACAGACAATAAGCCCCAATCCCTGCCTCCTAGAGCTGATGTGCTAGTGGGGGCAGGGGGCAGGGGGCAGGACTTAATCCACATGTTGAGGAAGAAGGGAACTAGGAAGAAAACATAGCAGTCAGCAGAGAGTGGCAAGAGGAGAGGGTGCCGTTTTCAAGAGGGTAGAGAAGGAGCCCTTTCCCAAAATGAATATAATATATACATTATATATTTTTAAATATATATTTTATAATATATAATTTTAAAATATTTAAAATATATTTTAGTAGATCATAAACTTTATAATTTACAGATTATATTTATAAAATATAATTTATAGATTATATTTATAAAATATAATTTAAAATTTAAATATATAATATTCAAAATACATATTTTATATATGTATCCAAAACAGATCAAATAACTTTATATTTGATCAACCCATGAAAAAACTGATAAACCTAAAGTAACCTTCGTGTTAAGAATCACTTGAAAATTAACATAATCACCTTGTTAAAACATCTTCTTGAACAATGTAAATGTTTCAATATTGTTATATTTGATTGCACAGAATTACCAAATACCTGCAAGTATTATGAAGCTGAAAAATACCTCCAAGCATTATGAAGCTGAAAAATTACACTTTAAAACTTTTAGACCATGGCCGTGCAGTAGAACCATCTCTGATGATGGAAATGTTGGTGACCTGCTGTGTGTTGTACCACACGGTAGCTTCCAGCCACGTGTGGCTCCTGGACACTTGAAGTGTGGCTTGTGGACTGAAGAAATAAATGTTTATATTTCTTTATTTTAATTCATTTAAATTGACATAGCCATGTGTGGTTAACAGTTACTGAATTAAACAGCACCCGTCCAGTGAATAAGACATAAGAAATGGTCTAAGGCTTGAGAAAGACCTCTCAGAATCCCTTCAATCTCTGTTTCCCAGAGGCATTATCTTTGCCTCCATTCAACATGGTGGTATTTTGGATTATGGTCAATTTACGGGCAATTCCTCATGAATATTTAATATAATATCACAGGGATAACTTGGACATGCCACTAGTTCACAAGCCCAGACTGGGTCACAGATTTAAAGTTGTTCTTTTTATTTTTCTGAAGCCAATACATGCGGGCAGTGAGTGGGTGGGGAGGGTGGAGAGGTCCACAGGGGGAAGAGGAAGGAAGTGAGGCTCACCCTAAATCAGTGAATGCGGGGGCACCTTGCTGCACTCACCCTTGCCGTGTTGAGAGACTGGAACTCGAGGAGCCCGCAATCACGTGGCGTCTCGTTCTTTTTGGCTCTGATTACCCAGCCTCTGTTTTTCTCCTTTACTGAGTCCTTTCCACTGGCACTGTTCTGTCTTTGCACTTGCTGCTGTGGTACTTTTTTGTTTTGATATTTTTCCCTCCTTCCATGCCTGAGATGTCTGCTTCCTCATAGGAAGTGAAGCTAGAGATATGGATAGAAACCATTCTGCCAACATACCAGTTGCCTGGAAACAGGGCTTTGAAAATTCATGACTGATCCTCAAAGGCAGGGCAAGCAAAGTACACTTTCTGACTAAGGTAACCCAGGGAGACTCTCATAGCCTTCTTGGTAAAAGTAGTAGGTACACACTAGCAAAAACCATGAAATTAATTATTTCATCCTGACCCTGGGAGTGACTTGAATGAAGACAATTGAATCCACTTTAGAGGGATGGATTATGTCCAGTAAGATTCAAAGGATGGTATTTCTGGGCCAGTGAGTTCTTGAATCAACACTTGCGATTGTGGTCCTGAGAGATCTGTTCGTAACCGTGCCTCCAGCTCTCCCGTCTAGCAGGGTGGCAGGGATGGATGCTCACTACGCAGAGACACAGAATCACAGCCTCCTTTCTGCTCAGGAAGGAGTTTATTTTTACTTTTGTCATAGAATCCAGCACACTGTAATGCACATTATAGTTATTTTCACAGCTCTGTCTCCATCACTAAATTATGAGATTCTTGAGGACAGTATAGATTCTTCAGCTGTCTATCCAGAGGTGCCTATCTTGCAGGTACCAGTACCTTTCATGAAGACTAATTGATTTAAAAAAAAAAAAAAAAAAAGCTGGGCATGGTGGTGCACGCCTCTAATCCCAGCATTTTGGGAGGCCAAGATGAGAGGATTGCTTGAGGCCAGGAGTTCAAGACCGACCTGAACAGCATAGCGAGACCCCCATCTCTGCAACTGTTTTCAAAAACATTAGCTGGACACTAATTTTTGCCTGTAGTCCTAGCTACTCAAGAGGCTGAAGTGGGAGGATCACTTGAGCCCAGGAGGTCAAGGCTGTAGGAAGCTACGATTGTGCCACTACAGTCCAGACTGGGCAACAGAGTGAGACCCTGTCTCAAAAAAAAAAAAAAAAAAAAAAAAGGAAAAAAAGTAAGTTGGCAAGTAGTTAAGTAGTTTGAGAGGCTTGAATAATGCCATTTTATACAGCATAAGTAAATGAAATTTGAAAAACAAATTTATGATTTAGGGATTAACTGAAAACATTTTTATATGTATATGACCTTCATAAAACATTATTATACCTGAAACTTAGAGATCATTCTTTTCAATGCTCTCATTTTAAAATTGGTAAAATCTTACCTTATTATGAAAACTACAGGCTCTGGAGAAAATCGCGGAAGTCTCAAGAAGTATATTGTTTCCACTGTATATTTATAAAGCACATCAGCATTGTTCTTAGAACAGCTGCCACAGTAGTTACGGAAGGAGGTTTTGTTCTCAAATTACAGATTAGGAGACTGAGAATGGAACAGGCTATGCCGCTCGCCCTTCACAGGGCTCAACCTGTTTTACTATTGATATCATCATGCTAAATATTTGACATTCTAGAGAAGTACAGTTTAACTTGCAGCTTTTTCTTGATTTTTCATTCTTGCCAAAAAATGACTATCCAAAATCAAATTTAAGGTCTCATTTATTTTTTTATGCAGCGTTCCAGATTCTCTTTCAGCATTCTCTTACTTCCTGCTACCCTCTGCTCAAAGATAGCTCTTGCCAACATCCATTTTTTTTCTGTTTTGCTTAAAATACCTTAAAAAACAATTAGCATTTTGTGAGTCTAGGCACGGTGGTTTTCATTACGCCTCCTTTAGTTTTTCCTGGAGAAGTAAACAATTTTGTAATCATCATGTTAATTTATCTCATAAGAGAGATAGCAAAGAAGTGAACACTATAATGTAGGTTCTTGAATGAAGCGGCCACAGCAACTGCAAAGTCTAAATAGCATCCAACGTGAGCCTGGAGAGGAGGGGGAGTGAAGTCTAACCTTACAAGTGAAGCCCAGCCAGTCAAACCCACAGCACACAATTATTCATTTTTGTTATGATGATTATCTACAAGCTGTTAATTTATATCAGAATATTATTTCCTGACTCTCTTATATTTCAGGAACAGAAACATTGATTTAGAGAAAATATGCTTTGAATTATGAGGTTTTGATGTTGAGGTAGAGGCTAGTAGTTTTCTTGCCATAGCGAATATTTGGGATCTGCAAACTCACAACCTCATTCATAAGCTCATCATTTTTGTAACTTACTTTTAGATACTTAAACATTTTGCCTTTTAATCTTTCTTCTAAGCACCCTATTCCTTGTCTCTGTTTGTAAAACGCATAGGAGGTGGAGAATCTGTTCGTAATTCTAGCAGCAATATTGCACCTTGGAGACATTCGGTTTACTGCCCTGACTGAGGGGAACTCCGCCTTCGTTTCTGACCTCCAGCTCCTGGAACAAGGTCAGTGGAACGTGACCTTCTGACATTCACCACATTGATGTGCAATTTTGTAGATCTACCAGTAGATGGCGACATAGTACAGAAAAGCCTGTTGGCGTAAACGCTTTCCTCTATAAGTAGAATTCAGTAAGCTGGGAAAATTGTCTACTTTGTTTTTTCTTATAATCTGTTGTGGAAATGAATAGCAAGATGTACTTTTTTGTTCTCATTCTGTGCACCACGTTAACAACACTGATTCTTTAGCACATACTTGTGTTTATTTATATTGTTCTAAGTACCCTTCACCCCACCACCCAGTGTATTTTGGGGGCATGTTATTAGCTAAACATTTTAAACAGAATGTAATTACTTCCCTTTCAAAGATCTTGCCAAGAATCTCGCTCTTTGGAGCTGCCTCTTTAGTCGCTCCCAGATTTTAAAAAATACCTTAAAACCACAGATTGTCAATAAACAACATATCTTCACCTATATCAAAGAGATTTAACCAGGAACCTGGAAAAAAACAATTCCATACCATCTGTCAGGACAGGGAGGAAAAAAATATGCTGTGATTTAATGCACAGAACTGTAAGAACTCATTAATATTTTGATTAAGATGTTTCTCTAGTTGAATTTGACAATTACAGTAGTAATGACTTTTTAAAATACTCATGTTTTGTAATGTGCCTATATAAGACTTATCAATTATAGCCATAAAATTAAATGTTCTTGGAATCAAAAAATATACTAACTTTATGTTTGTAATGCTGATTTAATTTTAGTGGCTGGAATGTTACAAGTATCAACAGATGAGTTGGCATCTGCCTTAACAACTGATATTCAATATTTTAAAGGTAATTTTTTTATACTCTAACATCTTTGTGCAATTTAGAATCAAATATGAAAATTAAATACAGTTTGACCTGTCCCCACTTAGTGAAACTATTTCTATGAATTTAAGGTCAAATGAGAAAAGCATTATGAGCCTGTTTGGTCATTTGATGTGACTATAGTTTAGACTCTTTATACTCCTGAGAGACCATTTTGCCTAACTGGTCACCCTTTCTAGATAATCTGTCATCTTAGAAAAACAAAACCATCAATCCAAGAGGGTTTCTTCAAATAAAATATTGGATCCATTTGCATATGTGGTGCCATGCTGCACTCTTCAATGAAGGACCGACCTTTTCCTGCTACCTCATTGGTTAGAATAGCTGTCATTTATTGGGCATTTATAAACTGATAGGCATTGTGCCAAGTCCTATAAAAATTGTTGTGTTTGAATTCTCACAGATTGCTCTGATGTGGGCATTACTATTTCCATTTTAACGGAGGGGAAAACTAAAATTCAAATAAGTTAAATGACTTTGAACCTCAAATCACTAGTAAGTGACATGTCTGGAATTCGAATCTAGCACTGTCTGACTCCCAGATGACATGCTTAATCTCTATGCTACATGCATCTCTACTCAGTGAACAAAGAGAGTGGTTTTCCCACATGATCTTCAAGTACTCACTCTAAATGATGGCCTTATGTTTTCCTCTTGATTGTGATTGTGAGAACTCACCATTCATCTAACCTTTCTTCTCTAAATCTCTACTATTCTTCCTCTATGGCCTTTTGGGCCTACTTGCAGGTATTTAGGTAGGTGAGTCATGATTCCTGCCTCACTCCTACTCTCAGAATATCCCCAAACTTAATGAATCTCCCCGTTGTTCACTCCGTTGCCCAAAAGTTATCCTTGATAGCTCTTTCTCTTCCAACTCCTCCATTCATAGGTCAGACAGACGCCATGAATATCTCCCATTCCTACTTCCTACCCTTCATTTTCATCAGCACTGCTGAATTTATCATTCTTTCCCTGCATTACAGCAAGACACTCCTATTCCTCTTTTATCTGGCCTTATCTCAACTTGCCCTCCTTCCACACTACTTCTGAAATAATCTTTCTGAAATGCAATTGGCATTTCAGGAATAAGGCCAACAGTCTTTCAAAGATAGACCAGCTCGTCACTTTAGGTGGCTTAGGAGGCCCCACTGGCACCCTTGCCTCCCACCCACCAAGCATCTTGAAGACATTGTTCTTCTTCGCACCTTCTTTTGAGAAACATTGAGCTCCCCATTAGTGTCTATGATTTCCTCTGCTTATACCACCCTCACTTGCTACCACCACCCTGGGGGTGACCCATCTGCACTCCTCAGTCACATGGCTCTAGGAATGTCAATTTCACAATGTCATAAATGGCCATACCCACTTTCACTGCCCCTTCCTCTTGTGTTGTTCCATCTCGATGACCTTGAACTTGTAGCTCTCTGACTACATTTTCTACCAGTATCAGTAGATATCCTTCCTCACCTGTGCTTCTAACAGACTGAAAACGCTTCAACCCGCATTGCACGTGGACCCCACCCTGTTTCTAGTCTCTTTCTTTGCCTGAGATGCAATGGTCAGCGAGTTTGGCCAAGGCCATAGAATATGAATTCTAGGCTCCCATTTACACTCAGCCCTCCTGCAACAGTGATGGGATAGGCTCAATGCCAAACCACCCTTGTTCTTTTTTCCTTGGCCCCATCTCTATTCTAGTCTCTTCCACAGACCTGTCACTCAAGAGTTCAATCACTGTGTCTTTGAGAATGACGTAGAAATTCCCACCTAAGGCCCAATCTTCTTTCCAAACTCCAGACCCACATTCTGGTTAATGAGATCATGCCTTTGAAAATATTTAAAATATATCCGAGTTTCCAGATAGCGCGTTTCCACATGCCTTAGGATGATTCAGTATCCAAACCAGCGAGTTGTTATCAAAAGCCTTGCCAGGAGGGACTCTGTGAAGAACTGTTTCCCTAACTGAGGTGAAATTACACAACCTACAATAAAGGTGAAATGCTGTGGTCAACAATTCTAACAAAGAAGATTACAATGTACTTAACTTTTGTTTTAGGAAACATTGTGCGTAATAACTGACAGAGACCTTCTCATTTATTAGAATCAGTATAATTTTTATACATCACTTATCGTATGGATGTGTGGGGAATTGATAGGATATGTGGAGTTTTGGTTGGCTTCTAGATGAGGGAACCCTTGTGCTCACTCCTCCTTTTCTTTCTACCATTTTAGGGGATATGATAATACGACGTCATACCATACAGATTGCTGAGTTTTTCCGAGACCTCTTGGCCAAGTCCCTGTACAGTCGTTTGTTTAGCTTTCTGGTGAATACCATGAATTCTTGCCTCCTCAGTCAAGATGAACAGAGAAGGTAGGAGTTGATGGATGTTAAGTTCTGTTATTATTACTGTAGTAAGTAACTTAAAGACTCAACTCCAAAAGCAGCTTCATATTACAGGGTGACCCATAAGTTGAACTTCATTAATATATTTTATTTTAACAAGGTAATCTGACTTGAAGGGTTTTATTGATTATTCTTTAGGAAGTGAAGCCCCCTCCCTGGGGTACCCTCCCATTTACATTGATGAATTAATAATCTATGTATAGATACGCAAATGCATTCTTTATGGACTGAAGGTAGATGTGGCCTTTTGTGCAACAATAAATATAAAAATTTTATAAATCCGGGAAGAGGACACTCTAAGAACAGGTAAGGCACTGGAATTTGTGGAGTAGCTCATGCCTCCTTTGGAACCAATTTTATGATGTGTTTTGGATCAGTAATGCTTCGTCTTATTTCTTCACTTATTTTGTGGATTATGTGACAGAGGGTCTCTATGGTAATCATTTTGGCTTTATATCCCTAATCTTTTTTTTTTTTTTTTTTTTTTTGAGATGAAGTTTCACTCTTGCCGCCCAGGCAGGAGTGCAATGGTGTGATCTCGGCTCACTGCAACCTCCGCCTCCTGGGTTCAGGGGATTCTCCTGCCTCAGCCTCCCAAGTAGCTGGGAATACAGGCATGTGCCACCACACCTGGCTAATTTTGTATATTTAGTAGAGACGGGGTTTCTCCATGTTGGTCAGGCTGGTCTTGAACTCCTGACCTCAGGTGATCCGCCCGCCTGCCTTAGCCTCCCAAAGTGCTGGGATTACAGGCATGAGCCACCGCGCCCGGCCCCTAAACATCTCAAACAGTAGCTTCTCAGGGCTATTTCATCATCTAAAAATTATATATCTCCATTACATATTATCAGTGGAAAACTTTCTTGTTATTCTTGTCACTAGTAGTGACCTTGAGCAGACAATTGAGAGCACAATCACATTCACAAGTCTTCACGTACTTGTCTTCAAATGAAACCTGAGAATTTCTTTGTCATCTATATAGACTTCTTAAATTTAAATTAAATTCCTGAAAATTGATGCCTTCAGAGGTTTCTTGGAAAACATTAGAACTAATATATATTAATGGGAAAGTTCTTAAATAAATATAGACATCTCAGAAGATTTCAAAGACAAGAGGATACTGAAATTCTTATTAAAATGTACACATCTCAAATCTCACTGAACATTGATCAGCATATTCAGTAGTCTGTAATTTGAGAGTGGCAATGGTCTAAACCATATTTCAGCAGAAATATTGTAGTATTTAGTATGACAAGGACTCTTGATTTTGCTATTATTGTTATCAGTTAATTTGTTAATGTATAGATGATTCACAGAATGGTACTAATATGCTGGGTCTACCAAATTAATTATATATAAAATTATTGACAGCTCTGCTGAAGTTGACACTGAAAAAATGAATATGTAAGTCCAGCTGTGCATAGAAACTTCTAGAAAATTTTCATTTGACATTTACATTTTACGGAGTGTTAAATTTATATAATTGGAAATACTTATATAATGGTCTACAGTTTTTGCTACAGACACACACCCGGAGGAAAACTACAATCGTAAACCGTGGAAAGCACATTACTTGTCTTTTCGTGGGAATATTGCCACTGTGGCAATGTGTAAATTTATAAGGATGGTCTTATCTTTTAAAATGTATTACTAAGCATATGAATGAGGACAAGGATTCGTTGGAAATTAGACGTGAATCAACATATTAGAAGTTTGACTTCTAAGAGACAGTATTCTCATTTGAGTCATAACTCCCATATTTTCTTCTCTATTTCTCCCGTGAGTCACACAAACCTGAATTTAAATCCCCAAATAATGCAAGAAAAGGTTATATTTGCAGTATTTCTAATTCATTTGAATTCATGGAAAGCTTATGGTTTTGCAGATTTATAGGCCCATTTCCTAAGTCACAGAAAAGTCTAAAAAATTTAGATAACCTTAGAATAGGCTCTTGTTGTTTACCAATCCCCAGTGTTTTTGAAGTATAATCATATCAAAAAAGATTATATAAATAAATAATATCCTCATGGTCAAAGTTGTAGAGCACATTGATTGTGATAGAATAGACATTTTTCACAGTGTATATGTATATATTACTGTGTGTGTATATATATATACACACACACAGTAAATACACCTTGTGATAGAATAGACATACCTTTCATACAGACATGTATATATACATACAGTACACAGACATGTATACTGAGTATATGTGTGTGTGTGTGTGTGTATTTACATTTGTAAATTTGGCAAGAGAGAATACATATCACTACAATTTACTCTAACAAGTTATAAAGGGAAAATGAGTGAAATTGAAGCAGGTGAATGTCCATTTGTTACAGGATGGATTCATTTCTTCGATTACAGTAAAACAGGTGCAATATTAATCATATAGCATATTAAAATAATTCTACTTTCTCTACCTGGATCCAAATAGGTTTCACTTCTAAACAAAAACCCTGGGTATGTTGAAGGTGAGGTTGATGGGATTAATGAAAATAGGCAGAAGCGTTTGCCACATTTGCCAGATCAGAATCCAGTCTATGATTACATGTGGCTGCCTACTGCGGTGTTATCCTCTGCGAGCCTGGCTGCTGTGCAGTGCTTGGCCCGGACCCTGCGGGCTGGGGACCACTGAGGGCCACACTTAGTGGTACTTTAAATATTGAAACACACTGAAGTTTTATTTATTATGCTTAGCTGAAAATAATTTGGTCCAAACAGGTAAAAGAATAATAACAGTAATAAAAAATAGCAATAATATAATGCCCTATATTTGCTTAAAACTTTGTTGTTCGCCAAGCATGTACATATAAATTACCTTGGGAAGAAATGTTGTTAAATAGCTAAAAACAACATGTTTTATTGTTAAAACGGTGACTCTAGGAAAATGTGAAGCACAGCTCACAGTTGTGACCACGGTCTGCTTCCTCACATCTCCTTCCAATGCTCTTCCTCTGGAGAAAATCATGTAAAAACCAAAAGCTTACTATTTTCATCATTTTCTGAGGCATTTCTTTTTCTAAACTATAATTTTATGACTTCTAAAATAAAGGATATTGCATAGCATTTAAATTTGTATGCCAATGTCGTTATTACAAAATTCATGATTACAGTCTCCAGTAATGCAAGCACAGTTTCCCTCAATCCACTCCACCTTGATCTCCCGCACACAGACAGAGCATCAGCCTCTTACAGCAGTACCTGTGCTCTCCTCACCGTGTCTTCGCCTCTCGTACACCCTTGCTGCATCAGACACTCATGTGCTCAATTTTGCTCAGTGCTATCATGGTCTTTAGATGGGGGCAGGGGGGATTACTTAATAGCACCCATTTTCATCTCTGATTCTTAATTGGTTGAGGAATAAGACAATGTAGTAAGAGGCCAGGCACGGTGGCTCAGGCCTGTAATCCCAGCAGTTTGGGAGGCCAATGGGGCTGGATCACCTGAGGTCGGGAGTTCAAGACCAGGCTGACCAACATGGCAAAACCCCATCTCTACTAAAAATACAAAAATATAAAAAATTAGCCAGGTGTGGTGGTGCATCCCTGTAGTCCCAGCTACTCGGGAGGCTGAAGCAGGAGAATCACTTGAACCTGGGAGGTGGAGGTTGTAGTGAGCCGAGATCGTGCCTCTGCACTCCCACCTGGGCAACAAGAGCAAAACTCCATCTCAAAAAAAAAAAAAAAAAAAAGACAGTGGAGTAGGACATTTGGGAGTCAAAATAGCAATTTGAGGAGTGACACAGCAGACATGAGAAGATGACGTTTACACAGTGAACCAGTTGTTTCTGCCTGCTGTGCCCTAGACTCAGATTGACTACCTACCAGTTCCAGTAAGCCCTGAAGTGGCCAGTGCCCTCTTAGAGCTTGGAGGAGCAGAGGCCATGGCGTGCTCCCTGCGAGTGCAGGAAGACTGCCCTGAGCTCTCCTTGTCCAGGCTTTGTCCTAGACTCTAAGGGAATAAGTCGGTCTTCCAGAAGCCAAGAGACTTACAGCTAAAGGGGCTTCCTTTTCCTGTAAGAAAACCTCAAGACTATGAATAAGCATCTCTACCTAGCACATGTGAGTCCATAAACTTGAAAGATTGAGGGACAGTCTAATGCACAAAGGTGTGTAGGCTTTGAGACTCCCATTTTGAGTGAGTTGGGTCTTTCGTTGTTGTCGTTCTCTAGTGTTTTCGAGAGCATAGACCGGAACTTGTCTGGCCACTAGGCATATGGAAGACCCGTGTAGTTTATTCATAACTTGCCATCAGTTCACATTAAATTGATCATATTTAGCAATGAAAATATAATCTTAAATTACATCAAATTATTTCTAAAGAAAAACTAATAATAAAGTTGTTAAGTTTGTTTTGACTTTTCTAGAATTGTTTGGCCTCCACACCTCTGTGAATTGTCAGCTGATACCCAGTGACCACGGAAGGTATTAACAAAGTCCTTGTTTAAACCATTTGGAGAACCTATACGTAGATTCCCATAATTTCACATGTAGAAAATTGGCACCCACTGATGGACAGGGATGCCATGGATCTTCCATTCCATTCTCCTCACTGTCCACTTTTCCCCCAGTGGATTCAAAGGCTTGTGGCCCTCTCTTCCCACAGATAACAGCCATTCTCCCCAAGGAGGCATCACCTCCCCTCGGGTGTTTCATGAATTCCACTCAGACCAAAGCTATGCTCTGCTCCTTCTTTTTAGGAATTGTGAGGTTGCCAGGGTTCCTTCTACCATGTTAGCACATTTGAGCGGCAAATAGCAGCATTGTACGGCTTCCCAAATGAGCTCAATCGCCTCTCTGCCCGGCTACAGCAATCACATTGAGAACTGTGGATTGTTAAAGATTTTTTTTTCTATACCTCTGAATAGGTTTCTACCCAAGGGTTTCACCACTGTGATTTAGAGCATCATCTTAAGAACACACCTTGTGAGATAGAGAGGATTTGGTGTAGAATTCTGTTAACACTTCTACTCTTTCATGGTCTATTTTGCCTCATTACTGAAGAAACCCTTTTCCATTTTGTGATACTAGCTGGCTGTTTCTAATGTAATATTGAAAGGCTTCCATTAAGTATTCGCCATTCTTTTGCTTAAGAAAATTGCAAACCTTTGAACCAGATAGCTGGGGAAACACGCTGAAATTACTGTTGATCTGAAAGGGCAGCATTATGGATAATATTATGGTGGCTGCCAGAAATGTGTAGAATTGTTCACAACTTTTCAAACTGAGTTGCCTTATACATGTTTCAGTGTAACCAAATTAAACATCATATGAAACTATTCTCACTTGTTTTGGTGTAACACTATTAAAAAAGCATGACTTGTGGTATAATGAAAACGTATTTTCTTATGTCCCACCTCCCTTTAACATTTATTCAATGGGGGTAATATTTTCCTGACTCTGATATAAAACTTAATCAGGTCCCAAGACTTTTCTGGTTACTTTTAAATAAATCACAGTTCTATGGACCCTTTAATCCCGAAATAGCCAGCATTGGAGCAGAAATTAAGTATGTTCAAAGGTGAGAGTTCCCTTCCGTCTCCCACAGGTGAGGCCTCTGGGGGCAGCTGTCAGCCTCCTGGGAAGGGTGTGAGGTAGGCTGCTGCATCCCAGTGTCAGGGTAAAATGGGAACAGGAACAAGGAGGTGAGGGATTTCTTGGTTTGCTGATTGACATCTTAAGGCTTTCCTGGCCACCAAGATGGCTATCACTGACCCTTTCTCTTCAAATCCTCATAAATTTTTATCACTAGGATTCCTTTCCCTGCGATCCTCAAGATGTGCAAAATGCATCTTTTGGGGGAACCCGCCCCTGATATTCACGTGGATCCTTTTCTATTTTTCCTAAGTGTCGTCTGGTTTGAGAAATAAAGGGAAAGAGTACAAAAGAGAAAAATTTTAAAGCTGGGTGTCCAGGGGAGACATCACACGTCGGCAGGTTCCGTGATGCCCCCTGAGCTGTAAAACCAGTAAGTTTTTATTAGCAGTTTTCAAAAGGGAGGGAGTGTACAGATAGGGTGTGGGTCACAGAGATCACATGCTTCAAGGGTGACAAAAGATCACAAGGCAGGAGGTCAGGGCAAGATCACAAGGTCAGGACGAAACTAGAATCACTGATGAACTTCCATGTCCAGCTGTGCATGCATTGTCATTGATAAACAAGGTTCAAGAGCAGAGAACCGGTCTGACTAGAATTTGCCAGGCTGGAATTCCCTAATCCTGGCAAGCCTGGGGGCACTGCAGGAGACTAGGGCATGTTTCATCCCTATCTACATCTACATAAGGCAGACACTTCCAGAGCGGCCATTTCAGAGGCCTCCTCTGGGAATGCATTCTTTTCCCAGGGCTGTTAATTATTAATATTCCTTACTGGGGAAAGAATTCAGCGATACTTCTCTTACCTGTTTTCGGTAATAAGAGAAATATGGCTCTGTCCTTTCTGGCCCACAGGCAGCCAGACTTTAAGGTTATCTCCCTTTTTCCCTGAACATCGCTGTTATCCTGTTCATAAGGTGCCTAGATTTCATGTTGTTCAAACACACGTGCCTCACAAACAATTTGTGCAGTTAACGCAATCATCACAGGGTCCTGAGGCGACATTCACCCTCAGCTTACGAAGATGATGGGATTAAGAGATTAAAGTAAAGACAGGCATAGGAAATCACAAGAATATTGATTGGGGCAGAGATAAATGTCCATGAAATCTTCACAATTTATGTTCTTCTGCCATGGCTTCAGCCGGTTCCTCCATTTGGGCTCTCTGACTTCCCGCAACAGCATCCATGTGTGTGCTGGTTGCTCCCACCCCCTTCCATGGTCCATGGCAGCCCTTTAGACTCAGGTTCACCTGGCTAATAGGTTGAGGCCCCACACTTTCCCAAGTGTGCCTCTTAGACAGGAATTCTTGGGGTTGAAGGTAGAGAGGGACTACAGAATGGGAAAGTGCCTTGAGGAGTTGTACACACACCAGTTACTCGTTTTCTATAAACAAAGACCATGATCTAAAGAGTATTTAATTTTTATAAAGAATATCATCCATAGGATTCTGAAATGAGATACATGATCAGAGCTACTAAAGTATAATGAAAAATAATTGTTTTAAAAAAAGATCAATCATTTTTGCAATGTCTAAAATTCGGCCTGTTTTATAATGCAGCACTTACATCCCCAAGGTTGAATTTGCAATGTTAAATTTAAAATTATTGTTTTTCCTCATTTGAATCCTTCTTTGGGGTTTTGCAAGCAAATAGAAGTCTGGGCAAGTACAGGGTTGTAGAAACTTTGGAGAGTTCTCCAAATGTCTTCAAACATCAAAACCTATCACTTATTTCAGCATAAGTTCTGAATAAAATGGTGTGTGTTGAGCTTCTAACATATATATGGGGATCATTTTTTTTACTGAGCCTTTGGTTTCTTATGAATTCTTATATTACATTCTTATAGTATTTTAGTTGACCTAAACATAAACATTTAAAAACATTATGATTAATTGCATTCATTTCTCATGAGTTAGTTATTTGGTTATCCAGACCTGTTTCTTTGACACCCAGGTTGCAAGAACTTGTTTATTTTTCAGAGTTATTTGAAGGTTAAATGAGGTCGTGCATACTAAGTTGTTATCAGAGTATCTGACACAATGGGAATGGTTGCTATAATGATAATAGTGATAGGGCTAGGCGTGGTGGCTCAGGCCTGTACTCCCAGCATTTTGGAAGGCTGAGGTGGGCGGATCACTTAGGCATTTGAGACCATGCTAGGCAACATAGTGAAACCCCATCTCTACCCCACTCCCCCCAAAAATACAAAAAGTTAGCCAGGTGTAGCGGCACACACCTGTGGTCCCAGCTACTTGGGAGACTGAGCTGGGAGAATTGCTTTAGCCCAAGTCAGTGAGGCTGCAGTGAGTCTTGATTGCATCCCTGCACTCCAGCCTGGATGACAGACTGAGACCCTGTCTCAAAATATATACATACATATATGTATATGTGTGTGTGTCTGTGTGTGTGTGTGTATATATATATATATTGTGTGTGTGTGTGTGTGTGTATAGTGATGGCTGTGGCTGGTAAGAAAGCATCTTAGTTTATATTAGCTTATTTATGGAGAAAGGGAGAGTTGTTGAAAACAATGCAGATGACTCACGTGGTGGATGCCCAAGATATATCCCAGTTTTCCTTTTACATTTCACTCTTGATCTTTTTGTTTCACGGTGTAGCAGATAAAGGAGATATTTTGTTCTTTGGAAATAGAAATAT
The DNA here is from genome assembly GCF_003255815.1 of Theropithecus gelada. NCBI lineage: Eukaryota > Metazoa > Chordata > Mammalia > Primates > Cercopithecidae > Theropithecus > Theropithecus gelada. The sequence continues at coordinate 47,838,042 of NC_037685.1, forward strand.
CAGGATTCACAGAACACTATTAGAGATAGGGGTGTTGTTTCTTAGTGTTTTGCTCAGGTTTGCCTTGTGGTAAGCAAGGATCATGGATTTGCATTGCTCAACTGCCACTCTTTCTCTTAGGTCACGGGTCTGACATGTTTGTAACATGCCTGTCTAGGGTCAAGAGTGGTTTGTGGTTTTTTAGTATTGCAAAAATAAGATCCACATGGGTTAGAAACAGTGATATTTCCTAAATGGTAGGGGTGTGTGTGTGTGTGTGTGTGTGTGTGTTTATTTTATTTTTAGTTTTTTAAGAAAAATAGGATTTGGAACAACACAAGGTCCTGCCAGTGGACAGGGGCTCACGCAGTGCCTGAACTAAGGAACTGGCATGCTGAGGTGGGGGAGATATTGGGAACAGGAGACAGGTGCCCTGTAGAGATGGGGATCCCATGGAGTGTCTGGGAGCACGTGGGAGAATGAAACAGGAATGAAGGCTCAAGGATGTAAGTATAAAAGTGGCAAATGTCTTTCACCAAGAAGCAAAAGGGTTCCCATTCCAGTAACTGGGGCCTTAGTTTTTTTGTTTCACAAGATGAAATTGATTATGGAGGAAAAAAATGAAGGCTTTTGAAAATATATCACTTGTGAAATTTCTTGAACTATTAAACCTTCTCTTTGCTACCCAGTATAATTGTTTAAATAACAGAAGGAAGTATTGAACAGATTCTATACAAATGAAAAAGAGAAAATGTTTCAAAGAGAAATGGAAGTCATTTTCTCTTTAGGTTATTATTTGTTTAATTCACATGTTAATCCAGTGATTCAATTCCTGAAATCATCAGCAGGATAATTTTTGCATCTTACCACATTTCTAAATTCTCATATTTTGATAATAAGGGAAATGACTTTTAAGCCACTGTGAGATTTCCTAGAGATCCAGATTTTCATCAGCACATTCACAACAGTGCCCCTGTGTCCCCAAGTCTGACTGAGGTGATCTGTAGAAGGTGGCGATATTGACCGTGAATCACAGCTTCCCAGAGTCTCAAAACTGATGACTCCACTCAGAAAAGAGAAAAAAGAACACATTCAGTATGATGTAAATTGAAGGTGATATCAGTGTATGAGGTGAGTACATTCATCCCTAGCATCTGACAACACTTAAGAGAATGTTAGTGTCTAAATGAACAGAGAGAATCTGCACTAATAAGATTGTAACAAGCAATTTAATATTCTTCAGAAAAGTTGTACTTCTTCATTAGGTGAGACTTGTTATCTTTACTTAATTAGAGGGAAAAATATTCCATATAGAGAAAACATAATTATAGCTTTGAAGAATTCTGTTGGCTGGTTTAAAAAAAAAAAATCCCTCACAGTTGCATTTTGGATAATCCATGCTTGGTCTGAAGACTGTCTAACCGAATGACAGAAAAGGCTGATCTTTACCTTGATGCTGTGAAAGTGAGGTGAATTAATTGGTTTAAGTGGATTAAGTTGAATTGGCTTACGTTCTCATTTCCTAATTCTACACTTTGGTTTTGTTCTACTAAGAATTCAGTTTGTATACTATTGGTTTTTAATACGTATAGGTATATCTTAATGTGCTTTTTGGGTATCCAGGGATTTCAAATATAAGAGAATATTTCTTGCTGATCACATTAAGTGATAGAGTTTTCTATGATTTTGTATGTCTCTGATTGCTACAATCAGGTAGCACTTAATATACTTATGAAACTTTATAGTGTATCTCAACCTCTTCTAGGTCAAAGTCTAATGTGGGAATTCAGCAAATGCCATAAACACACACACTCAAACATGCACACACACATAAATACAGCTTTCCATATAACTTCTGGGAATTCATTGTTCCTCCTCCCCCAGAAAACCATATAATTGGGTTATAATAATTTCTTAGTTTATTGATTAGAAAATTAATACATTCTGGATTAATATCCTCAATGTTGTTCAGAGTCTCCTTATAGTTCTTGAGGATTTTTAAGGTTAAGTCTTTTGTATAATGATTTTGTCGTTGTGTTTTTGTAAATTGAAGAATTCTATTTTTGTATTTTAGGTAAAATTTGTGATTTTAAAAATATATTCTGAGATTTCTCCTAATAGATGGATAACATAATTTTTAAAACAGTAAAATGACACTAAGCATGTTAAGCCTATTTTGTAAGATTATTTTTAGTGGATTCGATTTTCAGCTCTAAGAGAGTATTTCTCAAGGATCTTGGTCATTAGGAACAGTAAACCAGAGCTTTGTTTATACAATGTTCTCTGAGCCTGAAGATGGAGCTAAGGAAGGAACGTCTTTCAGCTGCACTGTAAGCAAGCTATTAAAATACCTTTTGAATTACAGGTTACATCTATACTGTTTGTATAGATCACTTATGAAGACTACCTAGCATCTCATGACTGTTTTCAAATTTCATCTCATAGGTTTATTCATGCATTTATTTATTTGCTTTTTATGCAGAGTGAGTTGCCATTACTTCTGCAGAAAAATTACCCATCTTTACTGTAGAATCCTTGGTATGCTTGCTAAGTACAATAGCAGTTGGAGATATATCAATATGCTTTAATCTTTGGGATACTATTTTTTTTTATTAAAAAGGCCACTATTGTAGTCTTCAGGGGTTCACCATTTTCTCATGTTTTGCTGGATGCATAGGCCCCCAAATCTAGTCAGGTGTGTGTATGCTTGGGGCTCTATGGGTAAATGCTTGTGATTATTTTTTTCTCAAATTATTCAACAAAGAGGTTTTTTATTTTAAAAAAAAAAAAAAAAAACCAGGTGAAATTTATGACTTTTTAAAAGGACTGGGTGGAATGTAGCCATACGAGCACTTAATTATTCTTACAAAGCATAAATAGTATTTTGCAAGTAATTGAGGTCAACTGGGCAAGTTAAATCTTTGAGTTAAAACTTTGAAAATTAATCTCTTTCAAGGCAGGCAGCCGTCAGGAGCATCTCAGGTATGATGAGGGAATTTTCCATTTTGGAAAATCTCACAAGGGCATAAACACCTCATTTCCCCAGCCATGCTTCCTTATAGACACGTCTCCTTTGCTTTAGATGAAGGCTTGCCATTATTCTCTCTACCAGAAGCCTAGGGTGGAGAGTGCACTCTCCTTTTTGAGGCAGGTAGTTGGGAAATATTTTAATGAAAAGAAGCAACATGATTTTTTAGAATGTATATGCCTTCCACCCTCCATGTGAAATGGAACTTGTGTAATAAGCATCACCTAACTTCACATTTAAGTATTTTCCGCCCTTTGGGACTATCCATGTCATTAACTAGATAATCTGTAGTAATTGTTAGTAGTATGGAGTGAGGTGGGATCAGAGGCTATTCATTATGAAGCAGAGACATAATAAAAGTAAGTTTTTTTTGTCAACCCACATAGAATTTGCCCTTAACATTCCAGGAATCATGGTGAGAGAGAATATGCAATGTTTCTCAGTGTTCTGAGCATGAAATAAATTTAAAAACTTAATCTAAATGGTGGACTAGATGGTAGAAAAGCAGAGTAATAAGAAAACGTCTAGAAACTGCAGAGTAATAAGAAAACTTCCGGAAATTACATATTTTTACTTTTTGATAATAATATTGGAAATTAATGTTCCCAGGAAAACATCTGACCATATGACATATTTAACACCTCATAAGTGAAGTTTCTTCTCTCTCTCTTTCTCTCTGATGTGATCTATATTTTATCAATTGCTATTAAACTTTTGGAAAAGGACAGGAGATACAATCTCATTTAACAGGACAAAAACTGGGAAAAAATGGAAACTTGCTTCTGAAGCGAGGATTGAACACAGATAAATGAATCTGATTAAAACCAAATGTGTTTTTATGTATGTTTCTACTTTTTCCCTTATATCAATCATTTTATTGAAATGATTATCAAGATTCAAACTCATTGGTGATAATTACAAATCAAAAGGATATGTGTAAGAAAGATAAGAATCCCAAAATCTAGACAATCCATTTATTAGTAATTGAATGTTGGTATAAAATATATTTTATTCATTACTTTATCCGTTATAATGAAAGTACTTAATTCATAATAAATGAATTTATGTTTATAATTTTCAAATGCATTATAAAATAACACTTCCTGTGCATTTGCGAGAAAATAAAAATAGACTTTTCCAGACTTTTCTTTGTCTATTTCATGCGTACAAGCCTCTTTTATTATGTTATCTTTTTGGGAAAAACTCAGTAGTCAAGCAGAGTACAAAAGGAATCCAGGCAAGCCACCCATTTACCTACTACCTTGAATTAATACTATTAACATTTTTCACCTTTTGCCTCAGATTTTCGTTATCATAAAAGACGTAGATGAGTACCACTAAAAGCCAAGGTCTCTTTTGTTTTCCTATATGATACATTTTTCTCTTTCCCTCCCCAGAGACAACAATATTATCAAATACATGTAATCTTCCACATTTTTTTATTTTCTCTAGCCATTGTATTTTCATAACAAATATATAACATTGTGAGTAATTAAGAATTACAGAAATGCTATCCCACAGCATATTTTATTCTGTACATCCTTTGCTAACTTCATGTGGTTTTTGAAACTTAGCTATATTGATACCTCGAGACCTAGTTTATTCTTTTTAACTGCTGCACTACCTGTGGATGAAGAAATCTCAGTATACTCATCTATTTCACTGTTGATGGACACTGAAGTCTCTTTTCATTTTTTTCTCAGTTGCAAGCAGTGCTGTATCCTCATACTTGTCTCTTGAGATATATGTTTAGAATTTTCCCCGAGGTGTATATTTAGTGGCAGAATTGCAAGGAGAGCGATTATTTGCATTTTCTTGATTGCAAGCAAAGTCGACATCTTCTGGCAAAGCAAGTTGTGCGCTGCACCCTGGCGCATGCCCACGGATGTTCACTGGGCTTTATGCAGTCATATACCATGCTCCAGCTTTAGGCCTTACTGTAGACATTCTGTTCCTACCACAAGGTCATCTTACATTTTTTTTAAAAAAACCTTTAGATTTTCAGCACAGCAAGAAAATTATTGTGTATGTAAAGAGTTGATAAAGTTTTTATTTTTAGTTAAATATTCGATGATCCCTTCCCTGTTTATTAGCAATGTTTCTTTACCCCTCTCTAGATTTTTAATCTCTTTTACTAAAACCGTATCAATGATATATTGCTTTAATTACTTCTCGTAAGTTCTGTTTTTCTTATGTGTTTTGGTTATTTTGGGCTCTTTATTTTCACATATTAATTTTATAATCAGTTTGACTCTATCCATAAAATAATTCTTCTGGAATGTGGACTAGAAATTAATTTATAGATTAATATGGGAAAAATTACACTGTTGAGGCTATTGATTTTTTTCTTCCACAAATATATTTCAACATTTATTATTGTATTCCTTAAATAATATTTGATTTTTTTCTGTCAATTTTATGCACACCTTTATTTCTTTTACTATGAATTTTTTTGTGTGTGGCTATAATGAGTTCTATTCTATTATGTATTAATTTATTGGAATACTGAACCTTGAGTTTCTTATGTTGATCTTATATGTAGAAATCCTGCCGACTTTTCTTATTAGTTCTAATAAATTTCCTGTGAAATGGCTTACTACTTTCGTATGTAAATGATCATAATTATCTTTTTTTCTTTATGTATCTTACCTCTTCTTATTTTATCACATTGGCTAGCACTGCCAATACTTGTGGAAAATTTGTCATGATAATGGATCTTATTGTTTAGTTTCCAAAATAATGGCAACTGAATATTTGTCATTAAGTACTACATTTGTAAATAACCTCTGCCTAGTGTTTTCAATCATGGATGGATACAAATATTTTCTAATGGTTTATTTATTAGGAAGATCATAACAATTTCCTTCTTTTCTTTGTTCATGTTATAAACTGCATTGATGTTTATTTTTTGACATTGAATCATTCTTCATTTATACTGCAAACCCTGTTTGCTCATGATATACTACATTCTACTTTCTAGTCTTTATTTATGTTTGTATTCATTTTCATTATTGAGCTGAGATTCTTGTTTTTCTTCTTATGCAATCTTTTGCTATTAAATGTACATTAAAAAGTAGGTTGGTTAGCTTTCTCTTTTCTTTCTCTCTCTGTTTTTTCTCTCTAAAACAGTTTGTACTGAATGAAGATCATATACTCCTTTAATGTCTGGTGAAATCTCCCTAAAATCTTCTGAGCATTTGAAAGGAGAGTTGTCTTTTGGGTACTTATTATTTTACAATGTATATTATAGTTGCAGATTATTTTCTTTCTTTTTTGAGTCACATGTATTTTCTGGAATTTTGTCCACTTTGATACTTTTAATTTATTCACCAGCTAAATCATAACTAGCTTTGTTTAGTAATCTTTTAATCTCTATTTCAACTGTAGTTTGACATTTACATTCCTGATACTGTTTGATTATGCTTTGTCCCCAACATCATTGATAATTCTTGCTCAAGAATCTGCCTCTACGAAGTATTTTCAAGAATCATATTTTTGTTTTGTTGTCATTTTCACTTTTATGTTATTTTGTTTAATTTCTGAAGTTTCAAAAATATATTTTCTGTAGTTTTATTATATCCTTCTTTTTCTTTTCTTTAAATTTTGACTTTTTGGGTGATTTTTTTCCTGAATTCATGAGCTGAATATTTATTTCATAGTTTCCAATGATTTTTTTTTTACCCTGAGTCTATAAATTATCATCTCCTAAATACCTCTTAGTGTATTCCAGAAGTTTTATCTGTAGTGCTGCCTTTGTTGTTTAGTTCTAATATTTTGTCTTTATGTTCTTTCAGAGATAAAATAACAATCAGTTTGTCAGAAAAATACATTTAACACACCATGTTTTTCCCTTCTTCATCCAAACTGGGGATTTTTTTTTTTTTTTTTTAACCATTAAATAATGAGATTTCTTTGATTCTTATGAATATAGTATGAGTGACTTCTATTTCTGTGTAGACTTATTTAAATCACGTTGCTTATTACCATGACAACCCAAACTATACAATTTAGCAAATATCTGAGACAAACCTGCTTTCTAAATAATCCCCCTTCTGCTCCATTTCCTTACCAAAATACCCATATGTATAATGATTTCCTAAAGAGCTAAAAACCTTTTCTCTGCAATTGTGCATTTGTTTTTTCATTACTTTGTGAGATCATTTTTCTTTTCAAATAGAAGAATCTAGAGGAATAAAAAAGTATTGGGGTTTTACCGAAGTATCATACAGATTATAATACTTAAAAATAATTTAAATTATCAGATAATAAGTATAACATAATGGTTAAAATTTTACCACTCATTATTTTTGAAAAAGTATGCTATAGACAAAATAGTGGTTAAATTTAAATATTAATCATGGAATCTATGATAAATTGCTTCAAGAATAGTGCAGCTTATTGACCCAATAAAGAACTATGTATTTTGTGTTAAGTACATGTTTTCAGGAGATGGAGAGGAAAATGGATTTATCAGATCTAGGAGAATATGTCATTTTTAATATTAAACAGTAGTTTTTTTTCTTTCTGTTAATGACTAATAGGTTATTTACAAATATTGAGAGCCACATAGTTTTAATAATAAAATGTATATGAAATACAATGATTTAAAAGGCCAATAAAATCCTTTTAGTGTTTTGTTTTGCTAGCTGTTCTTGAGCCAAGAGTGCAGAGGCTAAAGCTTGTATATTTTATATAAAAGAAAAAATTCATTGCACTGTTAGCTATTCCTGCTCTCTCCTTTCATTTCTAACAGGGGAAATGCATTTGGCCTCTTTTCAACCCCTGATAACTGTCCTGCTCAATAGAGTTAGCCGAATCTTTGTTTATTATGCTCTCTGTGCCTGTCATTTGAGCATAGTGGCAGTTCTGCCAGAATAAATAGCACTGCAGTGCCGTACAGAAAGGAGAGCAGAATGTCCCTTTTTGGCTCTCCGTGACCCTGTCTGTCCCCGAAAAAAACACCAGGAAGGAAATGTCACTACCACTAGTTAAATATTGTTTGCCTTTTTCGAATGTAATTTTCTAATTAAGGAGGATGTGCTTTGCAACTAAAGGACATTTTCAGTTTTTGTCAGTCTCAAACTTTGAACTATTCTCCCTTCACATACTGTCTAGTGGAAAATACATTTTCCAAGCCTGCCGTCTTTATGTGTGCAGGTGTGAGAAGTTGTGAAGGTACGATTATTGTGGTTATTATTTTTTGAATATTACCTGTAAGTGAGACAGGCTTGGAGCTGCTGATTATTACAGTTTACATTGACATTAGCTATGAGGTTGGCATTCTTGTCTCCCTTTTACAGATAAAGAAACTGGAACTCAGAGAGGTTAAGTAAATGGCCCAAGTCACACAGCCAGGAAATGGTGGGCTTGCGATATGAACCGTGGTATGCGAGACTTAAAAGCCTGAGTTTTTGCAAAAATGCCTCCCACCTTGATGACCATCAAAACAGTGAGAAAAAAGATTAGTTTTAAAGCTTAAATGTTTTCTAAATAACCCTTTAAAATATAGGTAATTTCTTTATTTCAAATGAAATTATAACGAGAGTTAAATCTATGTGAATATGGACATGCCTCCACAGGCGAGGCTATCCTCTATTCCTTTCTATCTGGATCTCCAGAATGCAGCACAGTGCTTTCCCAATCAAGGTGCTCAATATGTATTTATTGCAATGATGAATGAACTAATACAATAATTAAAGCCTAGCTTAAAGGCCAGTATCAAGAGAAGTGTCATGTGGTACATTGCAAAAAAGTGATCCCAATTTTTATTAGTCTCTGCATCCATGCCCTGTACAATGTAATCAAATGTACAATTGATGCTTCTCTTGTAAGAGGTTAATTCTGTTTCCTTTCCCTTTGAATTCGAGCTGGCCTTGTGACTTGTTTTAGTCAACAGAATGCAGCAGAAATGATGGTGTGCCAACTCCGAAGCCTTGCATGATTCTGCTCCCTCTGATCCCTGTCACTGCCATGTGAGTAAGGCCAGGCTGGCCTGCTGGAAGATGAGACAGACACTCCTGTTGCTCCAGCCTTCAGCCGGCCAGTTGTGGGGCTGATGGGTTAGGTCATCCTGAACCTGCTAACGTCTGCCAGGCGGCCCAAGGTGACACACACGATTATGAACAATAATAACTACTTGCTGTTTTAAGTCACTCAGTTTTGTGGTGCTTGGTTATCTAGAAAATCGACTTGCTACAAGTCTCTAATTCAATGTTCATAGCTGTTACTTGGAACCACACATTTTTTGTATGTACATTTGAAGGTCATTACTGAAAAGACAGCTCTCCATTTCATGAGTGATTTGGGAGATTCTGAGATTATCTGCCTTCCCGGTGTTTTCAAACTCTTTGGTCTGTCATCTTCTGGGCCATTAAAATCCCAAACCTTCAGGTAATGAAGACTGTTGATTTTTAGTACTTGTACTAGATTGCGGAAAGATCCAGAAGTGCTTTGTAAAACACTTAGTAGCCAGAAGCCCCTGGAAGAAATGAAATAAAGAGATGGAGATAGAAGGATACAAAGTAGCAAATATGTAGGATGAACAAGTAAAAGGACTAATATAGGACGTGAGGACTATGGTTAATACCAGTGTGTTGTATTCAGGATTTTTGCTCAATGAGTAGAATATACCTGCTTTTGCCATGAGGTAGGGGTGTGGATAACTATGTGTGGTGATGGACATGTTAATTAGTTCCACTCTAATAACCATTTACTATATATGTGTATCTCATAGCATCATATTGTCTACTTTAACATATACAATACAATTTATTTTTTAAAGAACCAAAATAATAAAAAAGGAGCATTTGGGCTGGAAGATAATTAAGGGAGAAAAGGAACTCTATTAATAAAAGCATGACAAGTTAAAAAAAAAAAAGTGAACAGCACTTTTTACTGTAGCCCTTAGCTACAGGGTTGAAATGGTATGCAGAGTGTAAATTTTGTCTACATGCATATACAGTAATTTTATCTTTTAACTGGGTTTTAATTTTTTAAAGGGTAATAGGAAGCAAAAGATCTGGATTCCTATTCTGAGCCTGCTACTTAACATTAATGAAATCTTTAGTTAAACATTTATGTCTTGTGAATCTTAATTTTCTTCATCCCTAAAATTGTGATAATCACATCCCATCTGCCTACAGATGGAGGTTTAGCCTACATCTCTCTTTGGCTTGTTTTTGATCTTAAGACCTATGAGTCTATAATTCCTAGTTAGGATAAGTTTGAAATTGTCAGTAACACCCAAATAGCCTATGCTCTTAAAATACATTTTGGATACATCAGACCAATCCATACATTATAGCACTCCAAGACACAGTCAATTTTCTGATTGGGATGGCTAAAATTGGAATGATTTAGTGCCACACTGTCTTTCATTTTTAATTAAAAAAAAAAAAACAAACCTTTTCAATTGATATCCATCTCCCAACTGCCAGTAATATTTGAACTTTTTATTGATAATATGCATGCGCTCTAAGGCCAAAGACTAAATCAAAACAAGAAAGGTAGATTGTAATTCTCTAATTGGTTTGAAGTACAAAATAAATATACCATGCAGAGTAAAATCAAAATTACATTTCTGGAAACAAATACCATCTGTACCATTGATTTCATCTCTCTAGTCTTCTCTTTCTCTCTCCTGTCTTCCTTCTTCTCTCTTACGAATGCATTTCTCCATCTGAATCTCACGTGAGAACTGTGGGAGGAAGAAAGTGATTGACCCCAGGACAGTGTTTCCCAGAGAACATTCTGTGGGATATTCATTCAAGATTTCTATGAAACAAATTTTAAAATTCAAGAAAGGGAGTGCCTCTGGTCCGAAAGAAAGTTGTACATTCTCTTGAAACAGCACACAGTCCGATGGACCGAAAAGCTTTGAACGTAAGATAAAGGGTAGCCAGGTTTAGTTGGCCATAGAACTCAGGACACACTTGAAAAACTCTTCAGTAGCCTATTTAAAAATATTTAGGAGCATTGGAGCCCAAAACCCCATGTGCCTTAGGAGACTGCTGCTTTCTGCCAGTGGAAGCAGGCAAGCAATTCAGTGTTACTAAAAGTGAAGATGACCTCTCCCAGCTTGTTACTCTCCAAATAGACTGAACGCTGCCTGAGGACAGGTTCCATGTCTTCCATTCTCAATTGTTAAGACTGAAGGGCACGGTGAGGCTTTATGGTACTTTCTAATTGACAGGTTGAAATTGTGAGGAAGTGCCTATAGCCTTCTCTTTCCATTTGCAAAACAGTTATGTTGAGTCCTCCCTCACCTCTCATTAGTAAAAGTTGACCCAACTACCGATAGCACTCTTAGTATACTGATTTAACATCAAGAAAAGACAAAATAGAATTAATCAGCCAGGAAAGGTTTTCACCCCTGAGAAGAGCGTTGTTTTGTGAATGCTTCTAAAATATTCACGGAGCTCAATAAGCCACCCTGAAGGCTCAGCCAGCAGCTGTACAAAGTCTTCACTCTGCTCTATCACAAAACTTTCTTTCTGAAAATGCATTCTCACTACTTTATACCGTAATGAATGACCTCTGAATTGGCCTTCCCCAACCCAAATTATGCTAAAAATGCATCCAATTCCATGGATCCCGAGGTCTTAGGAGAATTGGTAGGGCCACTATTAATGGGTGAATTTTAAAGGCTGCAAATCAGAAGATCACTCTTAGAAATCCTCAAACTCATGACCTGGATTAGCTTGCCTCTCCCAGGGCATCTACCTTAACAAATCCAAGTCCCGGAGAAGCACTAGAACTCTGTGGAGAGCCTAGATTCCTGCCTTTCCTGCAGTCACCATCCATATACATTTGCCATGGGTGGCTTTCTTTTGCAGGGAAGCATGTGCCTGCTAGAACTCGTTCATTCATTCACACAGGGGATTCAGACATAGGGAAAACTCTCTTTTCGATGGTTGGTAATCATAACGTTTTCACTGACAATCACAGAAATCTTCCACCCCACCTATCCGGATTACTCCCGCTGGGGTCCCAACTTTGTCTCTCTCTTCCTGAATTGCTGGCCTGTAAACCAGACCCATGTACTTGGATTTCGTGCTTTTTGAGTTTCCTTATAATATTCTTGAGCACTCCTTGACAGACCTTGGTCATATCCTCTGACTCACCATCTTCTCTGTGACCCTCAGGTTTGTCAAAAACCAAAACATAAACTTCAGATACACCTTAGGGCTCAGTCTCCTTTCAAGTCTATCTGTATGTCGATGTATGTGGATCCTTTTGTGGCATGAGATCTCTCAAATATCACTGGGCTAACCTGATTCCAAGTCCTGAATCCTGATGCTGAACTTTGTCCCACAGTCATCTACAAACTGACACAGACAGAAAGGAAAGGAGAAATCTCTTTTTGATATAATACTGACATTAATATTTCCTTAAAAAGACAAATAAGCTGCAGAATTCCTGCATCTTCATGTAAGTTTTCATTTTGACTTCAATACTAAAGGTAGTCAAAATACAATGATACAGACTCATTTTTTTTGAAGAATATAGATATAACCACTCTCTGTTATTGTATGGGATGCAGAATAATATAGTTGGTCACTGACTTTGAGATAGCAAGTACAAACCACACGTAGCAGACAGCTGAGTTGACTTCATGTGCTGCTGTTGCTTGGGTTTTTAAAAGCTTTTATTCATGCTGTGCTTCTTTAGTTAATGTACATGGTCAGGAAATCCATCCCTCCTTGACAACATACCTCAGCAACAAGCAGCCTCCCTCTAGTTTGTCTCGCTGACTCACATCCACATAATTGCTTGAACACAAGGAACTATTTATCATTTTTGTTGGAGGGAGTAAAGTCATTATCCTGAAGATACCCCCAAGAAGTGGATCTCCACTTTGACAGAGCAGCGTGTAGCTGACGAAGGCGTCAGCAGACATAGGGAGGAGACCAGATATAACTCTTAACCATCAGTGAAAACACTAGTGGGAGAAATACTGTGGTCAGTGTATTTAACTTCATGAAGAATGTATTTTCAGTTCTTCCTTAAGTTCTGGGTTACTCAAACATCTTGCTGGTAATTTGCTTCCCTGCTGCTAATCTTTCTACTAATAAATGATGCTTGAGCCTCTTGTAGTAGCCAGAGCCAACCATAATAATTTCACTATTATAACATCATATTTGATTTGGCAGTGCCAAAATAAATCGGCATTTAAGTGCTCCTCATTTAACAAATATTTACCTAATAATCTCTATCACAGTGCATAGTTGTGATCCAAGTGAGCATAAATTTTGTTTGTTTTTTTACTGTTTTATTGAGATATGTGTTAGTCTGTTTTCGCTTTGCCAATAAAGACATACTCGAGACTGGGTAATTTATAAAGAAAAAGAGGTTTAATGGATTCACAGTGCCACATGGCTAGGGAGGCCTCACAATCATGGTGGGAGGTGAAGGAGGAGCAGAGGCACGTCTTACATGGGGGTAGGCAAGAGAGCATGTGCAAAAGGATCTGCCCTTTATAGAACCATCAGATCTCATGAGACTTATTCACTTATTCATGAGATTGTCATGAGAAAAACCTGTCCCCGTGCTTCAGTCACCTCCCAAGGAGTCCCTCCCATGACACATGGGGATAATGGGAGCTACAATTCAAGATGAGATTTGGGTGGGAACACAGCCAAACCATATCAAGGTAGAACATAGCTAAAGTGCATGTTATGTGTACGGTTCAGTATATTTTTACACATGTAACATAACATGTAATCTCCATAAAGACTAAGATGTAGTCCGGACATGGTGGCTCATGCCTGTTATCCCAACACTTTGGGAGGCCGAGGCTGGTGGATCACGAGGTCAGGAGTTTGACACTAGCCCGGCCAACATAGTGAAACCCCGTCTCCACTTAAAAAACAAGAAAATCAGCCAGGCATGGCGGTGCGTGCCTGTAGTCCCAGCTGCTAGGGAGTCTGAGGCAAGAGAATTGCTTGAACACAGGAGGCAGAGGTTGCAGTGAGCTAAAATTATGCCACTGCACTCCAGCCTGGGCCACAGAACAAGACTCCGTCTAAAAAAAAAAAAAAAAAAAAAAAAAAGACGTAGAATCAACCCAGCACTCCAGAGGGCTCCTCCATACACTTTTCAAATGTCTGTCTCTTTTTGCTCAATGTTTCCTATGTGAGACGCACATCTGAAATTGAGTATAGTGGTAATTCATTCTTATTGTATTCCTGTATAATATTATTTTGTAAAAACATGTCTGGACATACCTCTGCATATGATTCGGTTTTGTATTTTACTATTGATGGACACTTGTGTTGTTTCCAGTTTTGACCATTAGAAATAAAGCAGCCGCAGCCAGGTGCAGTGGCTCACACATGTAATCCCAGCACTTTGGGAGGCCAAGGCAGGTGCATTTCTTGAGGCCAGGAGTTCAAGACCGGCCTGGCCAACATGGCAAAACCCCGACTCTTGTAAAAATACAAAAAGCTGGCTGCAATGGCACGCACCTGTACTCCCAGCTACTTGGGAGGCTGAGGCAGGAGAATCGCTTGAATCTGGGACAGAGGTTGTAGTGAGCCGAGACTGCACCACTGCACTCCAGCCTGGGTGACAGAGGAAGACTGTTTCAAAAAAACAAAACAAAACAGAGACAAAACAGCCTGAACATTCTTGTGCATACGCTAGGGCGAACATACGTACTTGTTCTCCAGGCTACAAGCCCACGAGTGGAATTTCTGGGTCACTCAGTAGTCGTGTGTTCAGCTTTGGTAGATGAAGTCAAAGCATTTTCCAAAGTTCAGCTTCAAGCTACCAGCAGCCATGTATGCGGGTTCCTGATGCTCCACATCCCATAAGTACGGTTTTGTTTCTGGCTCTTTTTTGGACACAAACTATTTTGTGATAACTATTTATCCGTGTTTCTATCTGTGCTTCATAACCATGCTTTTTCATGATTACAGAATACCTGTGGACTACTGGTGTCTTACTTAGTCTACTATTATTCTGAAATGAGAGTTGTTTGAGAGTAGAGATATGAGTCAACATAAATATTATTTATTGTTTTTGAAAGGTAATTAAATTGTGTTGTAGGTTGACTTGATTCTTGTTTCTAAAGATGCTTTTTGTAACAAAACAGACATATATGTCATTGTTATAAATGCAGCATATAATACATAAAAACACAAATTTATTAAGATACTAAGTATTTGGCTGGACACAGTGGCTCATGCCTGCAATCCCAGCACTTTTGGAGGCCGAGACAGGTGGATCACCTGAGATCAGGACCCGCCTGACCAACATGGAGAAACCGTCTCTACTAAAAATACAAAATTAGCCGGGCATGGTGGTGCATGCTTGTAATCCCAGCTACTCAGAAGGCTGAGGCAGGAGAATCACTTGAACCCAGGAGCAGAGGTTGTGATGAGCTAAGATAATGCCATTGTGCTCCAGCCTGGGCAACAAGAGCGAAACTCCATCTCAAAAAAAAAAAGAAAAAGAAAAAAGATACTAAGTATTCATGCTTTAAAGTGTGAGTGTGGCTTTCACTACTATGAAGGATATAAGTGATCTGTTACTATGTATATTCTTATCACTACTACAGTTATTGATGAACTGCTCACTTTCTTATCCCAAGTGCAGGCAGTGCCCTTCCTGTTTCTAAGGAGAGCAGAATTAGACTCGGGTGTAAGACCAGCAATTGGAAATAGTTTTCTGCAGTGCTTCATAGACCTTACAGGCACAGGCCCTACAGCTAGATGGCCAAGTTCAAATGCTTGGTCTCTCTAATACTCATCTCTGTTTTGAGGCAGCTTCACCATTCTGTATCTCAGTATCTGCTAGGATTAAATGAGGAGAGGCATTTTAAAATGCTCTTAACAGTGCTTCGTGCACAGGACTCCTGTGTTCACCTGCATCCCAGATTTTCTCGAAGTCTAGTTACTGCAGTCTTCCTTGCAAGGGGTCCACAGTTCTGTACTTCCTAATATATATTTCTGTGGGGAAAGGTGCAGGGAATGACTGTATCTAGGAGGATGCTAGTTTGTACCTACCATAAAGGATAGAGAAGGCCAGAGGGCCTCTCTTTACTCCTAGCTTCTAGCTCAACTGTCAGAATTGCAAAGGCTTTCCATAATTTCTGGCATGGTTGCAGAAAGTGAGAAGTCTCAGGTACTTTCTTCAAAGAATAAAAGAGAGGAACCCCCAAAAGTATGCAATCCTAGAGTCCTACTTCTTCCCCCCAAGTTTCTCTCATAGACTGAAAAATACCCTGAGAGGTTGAAAGAAGGTAAGATGTAAGCAGGGCTCACCTCCACAGCGAGGCATCATGCCAACTAAGGAAAACAGAACTTATTGTAAATGAATAAATCAGCATATTGACAGTGCAGTTGATGAATGCTCGGTGTCTCCAGGGACTTTCCAGCACTAGCCTCTATGTACGTGCAGCTGATCCCAAGGGCAGTAGGTCTGGACAAGATTGCTCACGTCTGGAATGTGTTTATATTTAATTCTTGCCCCATCTGGGGTCCTACTGGTCTAAGTCAGTCTAAGGGTTTTTGTGCCAAGTAGGGTTAAGCTACTTCCTAAACTGACTACTTGGATAACTCTCTAGGGGATCTCCTTGCCTGAGGATAATTGAGGACAAAAGCTGCCTTGTACACACCATCAGATTGTTCTGCTCAGATGAAGTGAGTTTGCCCATGTTCTAAGATAAACATTCTCTTTAATTCAGTCCTTTCTCCACCCTATACCTATCTACATGAAAGGTAGAATGAAAACCAGACTGATGTCTTGGCGTTTAATATTTTGTCTGATGTAAAGGGTGTTGCATTTTACTAATATGTCAATGCAAGCTGACAGTTTTGTTAACTATCAGGAAAGCTCTCGGGAGAATTCTAAGGCAGAATTTGAACTGAAACAGATCATCTAATTCATATGTTAATTTTGCCTATAGGATTGAGTCTTGGCTGGATCACATGACCTCTGTACTCCCCCTTGTCAGAAATTGAATGTTAAGTTAAATGCCTGTGGAATAGGAGTCAAATATCAATAAGGGAAAGGACAGCCATGCGGACTGCTATGTAGTATGGGCATTTTGCTGGCTAAAAGTTTTTATTACTATCCTGCCAAGGTTGCTATTGCAGTAACAGACACATATTTCAGTCATAAATGATGAAATAAATTCTTTTAAATGAACATGTTATGCATCTCAGTAATTGCAGAAGTAGTCCTTCAAATGCTTTAAACTTGCATTTAATTTTTCTCCTGACAATGGAATTTTCTTTTTTTAAAAACCAAGTGTGTTTAGAGTGGGTATCTGTTAAATGTGAAAAAAAAATCATTTAAGATCATTTAAGAGGAATACCCTTCCAATCAAATGTATGCCACTCTAAATTACTAATTAATCATTCACTTTCCCCAATGTGAACCCATCCTGTAATGATTTTGCCCACCCACACATGCCACAGTGGCCAAATTTCTCTTCTCTGTGTGTGGATGCAATTTGCCATCCTTGTAAGGGAGGCAGGTATGTATGAAGCAACATGGTGTCACGGGTATCTGTTGCTCTTTTCCCTAAATTCTATCAAAACAATATGCCATGATCATAGGGTCTCTTCTGCCAAGGTCAACTGGGAAGCAAGGAGGGTAATCAAACCTGAGAGCCTGACATAGGGACCCTGATGTCAGTGAACGGAGGCATCCGTGCTTGGGGCCAGCACCCGGCCTTCAGGGGAGAGGCCCCAGTGCTTTTTCTCCTGACTCCTTAAGTTGTCCCTGCCTTGGCAGCATCTCTTATTACAGGCAAAACCAGACACTTTTCTCCTACCCACCGGGTCTGTAGTTTCCCCTCTCTGCCCTTAGGGATATTGGTGTCACTTTTCTCTACAAAATTAGAAAATGCCCAAATATAGTTTTTAAATAATGTTAAAGATAAATATTCTTTTTTTTTTTTTTTTTTTTTTTTGAGACGGAGTCTCGCTCTGTCCCCCAGGCTGGAGTGCAGTGGCCGGAACTCAGCTCACTGCAAGTTTACGCCATTCTCCTGCCTCAGCCTCCCGAGTAGCTGGGACTACAGGCGCCCGCCACCTCGCCCGGCTAGTTTTTTGTATTTTTTAGTAGAGACGGGGTTTCACCATGTTAGCCAGGGTGGTCTCGATCTCCTGACCTTGTGATCCGCCCATCTCGGCCTCCCAAAGTGCTGGGATTACAGGCTTGAGCCACCGCGCCCGGCCATAAATATTCTTATAATACTCAGTATAGAACATTTAGGAAATTAAGAAATCACCTCCAGGTCTACCAGCTTATTACATGTACTGTTAACATAGACTTTATTTTTCCTGTGTCTTAAGTTTATTTTTTAACATAGTTCAAATTATACTTTAAGTATACTAAAGGTATACATTTTGTTTCTGGCTTTTGTTTTGGGATTAATGTTGTTCATGAACATTTCCTGTGTTTTCATATTACCTTTATATACACATCAATGAAATATTTGCTGGTTATAAAAATAGATGTTTCAATATAGAAACCTTAGAAAATTGAGAATAGTTAAAAGAAGTAAACAAAGCAATATCTCCATTTCCTTTTTCAAGTCTCATTCTATTTCTTTCCAGGCCTTCTGGATATATAATTGGGGTTATTATTTATACAGAATTTATATATTGCTTTCTTAATTTATCATA
Source organism: Theropithecus gelada (assembly GCF_003255815.1). Taxonomy (NCBI): domain Eukaryota; kingdom Metazoa; phylum Chordata; class Mammalia; order Primates; family Cercopithecidae; genus Theropithecus; species Theropithecus gelada. Next base: position 47,856,687 of record NC_037685.1, read on the forward strand.
GGGTCCATACTATTTAATTAATTGTGTTTTCAGTCTGGGATATAAATAAATATTTCTTTTTGTAGTTGTAGTAATTAAGATAACAATGAACATCCTTGTTTGTAAGTCTTCAAAAGCGTTTCTGGAAATCTTGGAATAGGTTCCCATATATGGAAGTACTGGTTCAAATGATATGAATATTGCAAACTTTATAACTAAATTGTTTTTGAGGAAGCCTCTACCAATTTAAACTATCAGAAAAAGTATATAGGAAAATATCTTTCTCATTCTAATTTTTTCAAATTGTATTTCTTTGTAATTTTAATAAGATTGATACTTAAAATTTTTTTTTTTTAAAAGAGGTAGCTTTTTGGAAACTCTATATAACAGCTATTTGTTTTAGAACTTCGTATCATCTCTAATTCTAGCAGTGATCTAGGTGGACAAATTTTACTTGATCTCCTGTTTATATACACGATGAAACTCCAGTTCAAAATATTTAAGTAACTTGTCTAAAGTTAACCAACCAAAAAGTATTTAAACCTACCCCAAGACTGAACATCTCCAAAGTCTGACAAACTTTATCACCAAACTGCTTTAAGAAAAATGATGCAGCGCATCACACAGACAACGCGCACACACACACACACACAGAGCAAACCACACCCCACTACACACCCAACACACACACACACACACCAAACCACACCCTGCTACACACCCAACACACACACACACACACAGACACACACACATGACCAAAACAAACAAAAAATCATCCTAAGCCTCGGCAGCATTGTTAGCACTGAACGAACATCATTCCAAACATCTCTTTGTGCATATCGTAAGGCCAGCAGGATGGAGAGGAGGATGCATGGATGCTGGATGGTGAACAGAAAACTGGAGAGATGTATCAGTAAATTGAAAAGTACCGACCAAAGCGAATGACGCAATACATTTTTACATAACATTTACCTCTAACAGAAACAGTTTTATTTATATTACTTATCCTGCAAAGGAGTTTAATAGTTGACTAAGTGTTTAATAGTTGAAAAGTGTTCAATAGTTTAAAACACTTATTTTGAGTTTTCCCAAAACTGAAATCAGAATAAACAATCGCATTTGTTTTCTTATACCATTTTAATTTCTTGTTCCAGCATTTAATCCATGTAGAGTTTATTTGGACACACTATGAGTTATAAAGCTATTTTTATTCTTTCTTCTTATAAACTAAGTCAATTAGGAAAATACATTGAATGATTTCTTTTTTTCTCTCCTTATATTATATTCTTTAACATGTGAAATTTGTATGAAGGCTTTTAAAAAATTTTCTCCCTCCTACTTATGAAGCTTATATTCTACCACATATAACAACAGATATTACAGGCAGGATATTATAGAATTGTGACTACATTTTTAGAGAAAAAATGGTCATTGAAGCAATGTATTATAGACCCTCATGGATTATAATTATATACTGTATGTGAAAAACAAAATACAGTGCAAAGACTGAGGTGTTTGCCAGTTTGGTTCTGCAGTTTGAAAAAAGCAAGGAAATCCCAGTTTAACAACCAATCAAATAATGGATATTGACCCTGTAAGCACAATAATAATAACAGAACAGTGTGCCCATTGGCAGGAAATTAGTACAGCATTTGTCCCATTCATATTATACATCAGTGATGTGGAAGAGGTGGAGTACGTGCCCTCCCAGAAATTCCAGAATTATCTCTGGGCTTCCTTGTAAGAAGCAGGCTCATGCCAACGTGACCCATGCTACCCTTCCCTGCCTTCCCTGTGACCCTCTTCACCTGATCTCCATTGCTAGAGCGGCTGTCACTGACTTGGGCCTGTCTTACATCTTTCCTTGCTTATCAAGTGGGCTCAGACATCTGAGATTTTTATCATCGATAATTGTAGTAAATTCTGTTTCCAAGAGTGATAGTTCACATTGAATAACAAGATTAATTTATTTAAATTATCCTTCAAAAGTTCTACTTTTTTCATTCTCCTTTTATAAGAATTACTTCTGGAAGAATTTTTAAAGTGACTAAATTTGATCCATCGAAGAACATGCTTGTGACTTAACTGTGTTTTACCTTACATCACACTTGGGTGTGATGAAAAAATTCTGACTTACTGCTTGCATTGCCTGAGAAGACACAAGTACAGCTAGTGAGGACCACTTGACATGTAGGTTCAGTTCCTTAAAGGAAAAGAAGTCCAACCTAAGGAGACAGCAACAAGGACTATTTCAGATAAGCAAATATTAAATCACACACCTAGTGGTACATTTTTAATTTAAAATCAATGTGGTTTTTGGGTTTTTTGGCCTCAAATTCTTGTTTTTTTAAATTTTTAAGTTTAAGGGTACATGTACAGGTTTGTTACACAGGTAAACTTGCATCATGGGAGTTTGTTGTACAGATTATTAAAAGAAACTATTAACAGAGTAAATAGACAACCTACTGAATGGTAGAAAACTTTTGCAAACTATGCATTGGACAAATGTCTAATATCCAGCATCTATAAGGAATTTAAACAGATTTACAGGATGATGTGTTTTTATAAATGTGCATGTGTTTGAATCAAAGCATTAAAATAACACTTTTGGGGGACTAACTTTCAGAGTTTTTTTAATGAGACTCTAAAATAATTATTTCATATTTTTAGTCCAAATTGGCAGCAATGTGCTAAGTGTCTGGATTCTTCTGACCTGAAGAATGAGCAGAGGGTCATGAAGGAGTTTTAAGGATGCCCATTTATCCTGGTGTATTGTTTTCTTTCAGCATGCAGACATTGGATATTGGAATATTGGACATTTTTGGTTTTGAAGAGTTTCAAAAGAATGAATTTGAACAAGTAAGTAGTCTTTCTTTTAAAATTGTGTGAACTTGAATGGCTTTTTAAAACTAAGTTCTGTTTTTAATTCTGTAAGGACAGTGTAACTACTTACAAGTATGGAATTAAAATAAATAATTTACTCTCGTGTTTTAAGATTAATATCTCTGGTTTATCAATATATTAATCATTTTATGTGATCTTGTAAACAACTAGCGTAGTCACACATTGAAAGCAGAATCACTTGTTTTAAAAGGCAATGCAAGATGAAGACCAGAGTTGTGCTAATGGAAATGCTGTTTCAACTAGGTCAGAGAGAAGGGAGAAAATGAATATTTGAAATAATGCGAAGGCTTTCAAAAACCTTGACCAAACATCAGAGTGGAAGTGCTCTGTTATGCTACGTGATGTTATTTGTAGATTCATCTCCATGTGACATTCATACATAGGACTATTGGAAAATCATAAAGATACATTAGAGAGGCATGGGTTGTTTTTAATCCATCTATAATTTGGGGCATTTTGAAAGTATTAAATTATTTAGGCATCTTAATAGCACTGCATGAATAGTTTTATTAAGTATACCTAAAAACTAAGTGTTAATAAAGACAGTAGAAATACAATTCTCCTTATCAAACAGAGGGGTAAAGTCAACCTGTAGGAAGGTAAACATGAAAAAATAGAGAACCACGCTATATTATAGTACAGGAAGAATTACAACTCCATAGCATTTGGGAGGAATTTTCATAACCATGTAATTTGTTTTTTTTGTTTGTTTTTTTTTTTTTTTTTGAGACGGAGTCTTGCTCTGTCACCCAGGCTGGAGTGCAGTGGCCGGATCTCAGCTCACTGCAAGCTCTGCCTCCCGGGTTCACGCCATTCTCCTGCCTCAGCCTCCTGAGTAGCCAGGACTACAGGCGCCGCCACCTCGCCCGGCTAATTTTTTTGTATTTTTTAGTAGAGACGGGGTTTCACCAGGTTAGCCAGGATGGTCTCGATCTCCTGACCTCATGATCCGCCCGTCTCGGCCTCCCAAAGTGCTGGGATTAATTTGTTTAGCTTTATTTTCTTAACGTGGGTAGTGTGGTAGGATAAACAATTAAATAGAATGTGTTTGAGATGCAAGTCTGTGACTTTTACTAGCATCAATTTCTTGGCCAAGATGAAGACTCTATAGTGAACTTTGCTTTTCTTGTTTGTAAAATCAGGTTAATAGACTTACAGAGTTCTGAGATTAAACATGATTCAACAGAGGTTCTCTCATACTGTATATGATTAAGAAATGATGGATACCTACCCATCACTGTCGCAAATGGGAACACTTTAAAAACTTAAAAATTGGCCAGTTTTATTTTTAGAAAAACTCTGTATCATCCTGTGTTTAGATCTTAATTATGCTGACTTACCTAATCCAGGGTGAGTCAGCATGAACCACGTTCTTTACAAAACTTTACAAAATGTCTAGTTTGAACTAGAACTATAGAGGCCATAGATCTCTTCTCCTTTCATAGTTTTCTGTGGATGAATAGAAAAGGAAAGACTTCATGTGTTTATTTTTATTGCTTATTGTGAGAAAAGTAGTGACGAACATAAGGAAGAAAGCAGTTAAGTGTGACCAGTAGAATATATGACAATATATGTGGGTCTGCAGGGTGCTTATGAAGGTGCATCTCTCAGCTCAAGGGTTTGAAGCTGTCTGGCATCAGTAGAGATTCCTTAGGTTATTATCTTAGAAAACAGGCAAGCTTTCATGTCTGCAATGAGATTCCCTGCTTTATCCATCTCCTGGTAAGCGACATATAGAAATTACAGATGGAATGATGACCTCTGAAGTCTACTAGGGGACTTGCCATACAACTGCAGCTCCACACACAGATATAATTATCAATAGAGAGTGCTAATGACGAATATGTGCAAAACATTTAAGTTGTTTTCTTACTGAAACATATTTATTGTACTACAATTACGTAAATCCCTTATTAGAACTTCTTTTGCTAAATATTTTTATGATTTATTTTGAAATACATTTACAGCCTGAGATTTCTGTATAATAGGAATGGCATTTTTTTTTCACATCTAAAGAGTCAGTCTCTATTAAATGCCAAAAGCTACCTTTGGGCATTTATGTGTAAAAATCTCAAGAACAATTCTGGGACTTAAATTTTGAAAAAAAAATTTAAATACACACACACACACACACATATATGTATATATACATATATATGATTTTTAATGGTTTGCTTTGCTATTGTGTACAAAAGCAGGTAGGAGTCATTTAGAAGAATAAAATTATTTACATTGTGATGAGTGCAAATCTCATCTTATGATAAGTACAAATCTCATCATTTGACAAGTGCAAATTTGCATGTAATTTTTTTTAAGACCATTGGTTTGAGCGATACATTTTAGATTTCTGTGTTGCTAACAGAAGCTGGATTTTCTTATCTTTTATTCCACTACAAACTTGCAACAAAATGCTTAACAAATCAATGCTGTATTCAGAATCAAACCTAGAAGAATATTAGTGCTTTAATAATATGTATTTTATTCTGTTTTGAGCTTATCGACCCATCCATCAGCTCTTCACTTGAATGTCACTCCTGCAGAGTTGCAATTGTGTCTGTGCTTTGTATAGAATAGAAGTTCAACGAGCATGTTTTCAATTGAAGTTTAAAGATGAATAAACTCATAAGAAAAAAGTCTTCATAGTGGATTTCATAGTGGTTCTTCTTGTTCAGGAATAAATGTATGTATTTCTCGACAACTATTCCTCCACAGGAAGCTTGACAATGGTTTAGAGTAGGGACACATTTGAGGAGATATTAAGAAATACTCTAAAACTTCAGCATTTCCAACCTCAGTCTCCTCTAGTAGCTCCAAAAGATTAAATGGACTCTCATCTAAAAGATGAAATACTTGAGCTCATAGGAAATTCTAATCCCATTTTCTCTGACTTCATCTTAGTCAATTCAGGCAGCTATAACAAAATACCTTAGAAGAGGTTCATTGATAAACAGCAGAAATTTATTGCTCACAGTTCTGGTGGCCAGGAAATGTAAGATCAAGACGCTAGTGGACTTGGTGTCTGGTGAGGGCTCTCTGCTTCATAGATGCTGCCTTCTTGCCACCTCCACTCATGACGGAGGATCAAGGCAGCTCTCTGGGGCTTCTTTTATTAAGGGAACTAATCTCACTCGGGATGGTGGCACCATTATGACCTAAATCACCTCCAAAAGGCCCCACCTTCTAATCCCGTCACTTTGGGGAATTATGGAGGAACACATTCAGACCATAGCAGAATTAGCAAATCACTTCTATCCATAATTATTTCTAGTAATAAGTACAGTACTAGTGTAAAAAATATAGTTGACATAGCTCAGTAGTTTGGTACTTCCAGTAGTACTTTTCTGTGTGTGGAAAACTGTACAGGACAAACAACTGACTTCTTTAACATGTAAAATGTGGAGAAAAATTGTGAAAGGAGGGCACCTGTATATTAAAAGCTATCTAAAGACATGTACAACAGCTGAATGTGTGGGCATTCTTGGGCCCTAATGTGCTAAATTATGTATAAAAGTTATAATTAAAGTAATGTGAAATCTGGACAGTTAATGAAATTTTTAAAAATTATTATTTATTGGATTATGTATGATGAAGATACTAAAAAATGTGTTTCTCTAAGTTATTGTATCTCAGAGACTTATACTGTAGTATTTACTGATTTAAGGACATACCGTCTGCAAATTGCTTCAAATGAGTCCACCGTTGAGGGCAATAAGGAAATGGAAAAAGCAGAATTAGCCATAGGTTGGTACTTATTGATGATCGTTGAAGTTAGTTGGTGGTTGATGGAGGTTATTGCATTATTCTCTTCATGATTGTATATGTTTAAAATAGTTCATTGTATGCCATTTTAATTCAATGAGAAAAATTTAAGATAAGTATTACTATAATAAATGATAGAATTTTTTCTCTCTAAACATGTTATCACAGAGCTCTGCATGCCAACGAGCAAAGTCATGAAAACAAATAATTTAACCTACAAATAATTTCCCTACATTCTTCCACTAAACACATACATGCAAAGCCATGTAGTGAATCTCTTAAAGTCATGATGTCTAGAGAGATTACATATTAACAGTATGCTGGAATGGCAAGTGCAGTGGCTTGTGCTTGTAATCCCAGCACTTTGGGAGGTCAAGGCAGGTGGATTACTTGAGACCAGGAGTTTGAGACCAGCCTGAATTGGACTCTTCCCGCATACTCTTCACATGCATTTTCACATTTCACAGATGAGAAAATTGAGGCTGCTACAGTCTGTGCTTTGTAAGTGCGTGCTAGCAGTATCTGGTAGGTTTCATTTTTCTGGCTTAGTTGCATCCGTAATCATTCATTCAATAAACATATATTGTGTATGCCCCAAGTTCCAGACCCTGTTCTAGGCACTAAAGTTTACATAGACATTATGGTATGGCAGGTACGGTACAAATGTTAAAAGGGCAAATTCCTTTTTTATAAATTAGATTTTCTCTAGCCAGATAATATGTTCCCACTTCTGCATCAATTCTTCTCTTTTCCAGTCCTACATATTTTTTAGTGCTGCAGCATTTATGATTCCATAATGAATTACCTGAAAACTTAATGACACACACAAACATTTATTATGCTCACCAATTCTTTGGGTCAAGTATTTGAACAGGGTATATGGAGACAGATTGTTTCTGGTCCATCATATCTGGAGTCTTAGCTAGATAACTGAAGTGTTGGAGGCAAATGCCATGTGAAGCTTCCGTCAATCACGAATGTAGAGGGTGACACTGGCTGTTGGCTGGGAGCCTCAGTTCCTCCTTGCATGAGTCTCTCCACGTTGGTCTCTCCATGTTGGTCTCTCCCTGTGGCTTCTATGCACACACTAGTTGGGGCTTTCTTGCAGTTTATTGGCTGATTTTTCTAGAGTGGCTTCCCCAAAGGAGAAACACATATAGAAGCTGGATGCTGTTTTGATAACCGAGCTTCAGAGGTCACATAGCATTACTTCCTATATAGGTTGGAGCAATCACAAGCATGCCCAGGTTCAGGGAGGAGGGTAAATGGAGTCTACCTCTTGATGAAGGACCGATTTTAATTGGACATCATGGGAAAAGGACTGGTGGGATGCTTATATGGGGAAAGGCTGCTATATTGGTCTAAGTATGGGACAGGATCCATGTAATTTTACTCACACTGTATCATGTGATCGCTATTAGATATCAATATTGATTTGTCCACCGATCAGTTGATACACAAATATGATAAAGTATTATTTTCAGTTGTTTCACACATAGATTTCAAAATCAAACACGTGTTAAATATCTACCTCTATCTTAAAGCATCTTCTACTCTGTGTATCTCCTTTTCATAATGATGTTGAACTTTCCAAAATCATTTCAGGGTCTTACCAGCTGTTGATCTGATGTTTGTAAAAATTTGAACAAGGAAATGCATTTATTTTCACTACATATCAGAACTCTAGCATAATGCTATTCAGGTTTCTACAGAAAAACAAATAGAATAATTAAATAATGAGATGCTAGTATAATATACCTCTTACAATGACACTGGATTCTGTGTTTATAGATAGCATGATTATTGGTCTTCTTTAAATAACAGTCTTCAAAAACTGGTTTTAGAGAAATAAAATGGGTAGTGGCAACATAATTAAGAATTTTGAGCATACAGACTATACATTTAATGATTTTTCCTTCAAAATCTCTGTAAATTAAGTAATATTACCTCTGAGGTTAAATAATTTAAGTAGCTCATAGAAGTTCTAACAAAACCAGGGTCTGAATTCAGGTTTAATAACTTGAGCTATTTTCAGTTCCAAAGGTTCTTATAAAGCTAAACTTAAAATTTTATTAGTGTATGTTTTCTAAACTTCACTTGATGCCCCTTTTGTTTGTATTTCTCTTAGGACTTAATATTATTTATTCTATTTTGTGTAGAAACAATAAGCTCTTCATAAATATTTCTCTTAGGACTTAATATTATTTATTCTATTTGGTGTAGAAACAATAAAATCTTCATAAATTTTATGTGCCATTATTTTTTTACATAGTGGAATTTATCACCAAATCCATTTAATATAAATAAATAAGTTACATAATGCAGGTATATCTTTTTCATTGTAGAGTACCAGGATGATTAAAAGGAAATGTTACAAAGCTTAATAAGGAGAATTAATGCATTTAAAAACATCTATCAGATTACTTTATAGAAGAGTGAATTGAGTTATTTTAATGACCAGGAAAAGGCTTAAATTAATCATTGTGGCTGTCCAGCTATAAAGCTCCAATCCCAGATACCTAAACTAGGAAAATGCTTTCATGTAGTTTTGTGCTAATAATTGATAATGGCTACAATTTCTTGAGCTCCTACTATTAGTCAGATTATTGTTGTATATAATTTTTAACTCTTACAACAGCTCTTTCAGAAAATTAAGAGTTATCCCCACAAGTTTTATGAGGCGCAGTGGGAATTCAGAGGCTGATGTGTGAGGCGCCAGGAGGTGATCCAGCACAGGCCATGCTGTCAATTCGTCATTCAGAACCTCTGAACTTTGCATTTAATTCTGAATAATTACAACTATTTGAAAAAGGCTTATTATTTTGGTAGAAATTTTATATTAATCCTTGGTTTTGGACTATATGAATAATTTTATGTGAAAAAAGAAAGCATATTGATTAGAGGTTTATTACTAAACAAGGAAACAAACTTTAAAAAGAAAACATTGAGCAATTTGATAGAGTGACTAAAGCTCTAAAATAAGAGCATTTTAACCAGAGGTTATGTTTCTAACTCTTAGGCATGGCTTCTATTTAAATTGAGGGATATATTTTATGTACAAGGTATCATACCAAATATCTAAAAATAATTTTTTTTAATTTGTGTTTTTCAATCCTGATCTTAGCATATTATTATATCAGATTTGTCAATAAATTTAGCCAGTTAGTTTATAGCTGATAGACTCATTTTTGAAGACCAATTCTTCAAATCCCAAAGTAGTAATTATTTACATTAAAGGAGAATACAGTCATGAATTAAACCCATCAAAATACTAGATTTTTTTTGTTCTTAGTAACAGAATAAAATAAATGTTGTAAAAAGAGAAAGCGTTTTTTATTTATGTAAAACAATGTCTTTATACATGTGAAGTAACTGAAATTTATATTTGCCTAAAATTTGTTATACATACTTTATTTTTAAAATATATAAGGGAAGCCAGAGAAGGAAAGATGATTGATTCCTTTAAGAAATAGTAACTTAACAAAATAAAAAATTTAAAAAAAGAAGAGAAGGGGAAAAGGAAATAGAAGGGTAAAAAAAGAAATGCAAACAAAAGCAAATATGGCAGCCTGGGCCAGGTGGTAGCTGTTGGTGGTAGCGAATGTGTGCCTAGTTCACTTCCTGGGTGTTGACTGCAGGTCCTGATACGGGGCTCTGGTAAAGAAAGCAACCCTTCTCTGTTGTGGCCACCAAGTGACTACCAAGCCCCCAAGTCCTCTGTTTTTAAAATAAGATCAGCTTATCAGCAGAGGTGGTATCCTCTATCAAGGTAAGAGTGATGGTGCTAGCAAAAGAGGAAACATGACCTTTCCCAAATAAGAATGGTAGGAAAGAAAGGCCTCTACAATTATAGATTCCGAGAAGACAAAATGAACTGGACTTTTAAAACTGAAATAAACAACAGAGATGCTGTCGCCTCACCAACCTCCTGGACCTGCCATTTCATAGGCAATATATGGAAATCAGGGATAATTGATTTGTTGGAGAACCACTTGGGGCAGTCTGGTGAGCCCCGAGGTAATCTTCAAATAGTTGAGGTTTATAGTACGCTTGACGTATTCAAGTCCCCAAGAAGTCCTGCAGAGAAGCCTATTAACTTAACTCCATGTTTCCCCAATGGGTTTCTGCTTATGTAGGGTTTTTAGACAACAGCTATTAAAGTCTTACACAATTAGTGTTCTGCTGAACATATTTCAGGAATGCTGAATATCTAAATCTAACACTATTCTTTCTCTCTCTCTGTCTTATGTGAACACAGACACATTAATAACTTATATATACACATATATATAAACTAATGAGTAAATTAGTTAATGCATAGTGCATTCTTAGTTCTATGATCTGTCTCAGTGTGTTCAACCATGTCCACCCATTAGAATCACCTGGAAAGCCTTTTAAATATTTCAATGCCTGCACCCCACTCCAATTTAATTGGTTTGGGGTCAAGCACAGACATTAGCCTTTCTTAAAAAGCTCCTCAGTTAATTCCAATGTGCAGAGAGGATTGAGAATCACTGCCCGGGGCTCTGCCTTCAGCTGGAGTCAGCTTTAATTAATCTCCTACTTTAATTATGTGATGTATATGCCAAGCTCTATTATATTTTTGTGTCAGATATGTTTCACTGAGTAATAAAAATAAAGGGAGAGCAGTTGGTGAAAATTTACTCAAGAAATTGTTTGTCGTTAATACAAATGATGAGCCATCTGGATAAGCAGTAAGGTTCCGTTCCTAAAGAGTGTGTTCCAGGGGTGCATAATTTTTATTAGTAAACCACTTAGCAGTGGCACTTCATGTACAAAGCATGTATTTTAATTAGAGAAGAGCAAATACTATCTAAGTAGTTACTTGGTAATTATTCATGAGCATTTATGAATACTCAGCTTTCACCCACATTCACGTCTACTCTGAGGAATACTCGGAGATCTAATTGAACCCCCAAACAACTCTACAATAGGTAGATTTGAAAAATGAATGGTTGTTTTGCATTGAAGCCAGTGATGCCAATGATTGATGCAGATTTATGCTTCTAGGTATACGAACTGATTTGCCTGTAAAAATCTTCACTCTAATCTTTGATTGTGTGGAACACACGCCCACATGTGCACGTTCACATACACATACACAGTTTAGTGAAAATAAATGAAGAATAAGGTTTTATCCACGACTTTGGCAAAACCATTTGGTTTGTGGGGTACATTTTTTAAATTTTCAGTGAGGTATCTGATATTGAGTATGTTCCTATTGTTAACCTTAGCTACATGTTCTAGTGGTTTTGAATTTCATGCCACAGTACTTCTATATTTTAACTTTGGTTCAAACAATGAGTGCTTTGAACAGTTTAGAATGAAGGAAAACTTTAAGTAAAACATTTTAATGGACACATTACACAAAAATTATTTTGAAAAACATTCTACTTTAAACTACATATGTTTCCAGTGACTCACTATCACTCCACTTCACTCTCCGCTGTTGGAAACACAAATATAGATTCAGTTCCAGAAGGCACCTTCATAATAAAAGGTACAAATTGGAAATCAGTCCACAGGCTACTTGGTTTTACACAAGAAGCTGGAATTTTCTCTATGGGATTTCAATAATTTATTTTAAGATTTTTTTTCCCCCCAGAACACAAAGAACACGAGGTTCAATAAAAGGTTCAGGTGTATTGTAAAGATCACCCTATGCCACAAAAAGAACTCACAGCTGATGCTGAAGCTTAACAATGCTAGAAGTCCAACAGAGAAGCTGTAGGTTTTATCAATCATTTTGACCAGGAGAGGAATAAATTGGGTTGCTCTATCCAAAGACACAGGCCACATCCATTTCTGTTATCCAAAGTTCGGTAGATTGCTTTAGACCTTTGTGGAGAAAAGGAAGGAACCTGAGACCTCACTTCTTCCCATCCTTGTATTTCCCACAGTTTCATCTACATTCACACTTGGTTTCACTGCTTTGATTAAACTGGGGGATCAATTCAGTGAAGCCAATATTCAACTCAGTAAAATATCAGTAAGAAAAAAACAATTATAGTATCTGTTTTCTATTATGAGAAGCCTCAGGTCAGTCAAAACACAACAGAGATTGTGTTCTGTAAGGCAGTCAAGGCCAGGAGGGTACACTCAGATCGTGATCGAAAGCAATTTTTGTACCTACAGAGCTGCAACCTATTCTGAATGCAAAATAACAAAAGAATTGTATGAAATATGTTAGAGTCATCCATGTCCATCTAAGTATTTTCAGTTAGACAATCTCAAAATGAGAGGAAAACAAAATGTCATATAATGTGGGTATGTCTTGTAAATAATCAGTCACTGATTTTTTAAAATTTGGAATCATTTTTATCAAACTTCTTATCGTTTCGCACAGTAATAGACATTACTTTATTTCATGGATTCAACATTTGTTTCTCAGCAATTTGTTCCCTAAAATGTATTCTACTTAAGCACACTATCCATAAACAGTCAAATTGTTGAGGTAAAGGACAGACCTATTTGTGTTAATTTTTAGATGATTCAATGTATTTTTAATAATAACTTGAGAAGTTACAATTGTATATATCATATAGTCAAAGAATATTTTCCAATGGTTTCATTCCATAAAAGAAGTCATTTATTTTCTGTACATTTTCAGTAAATATTTCACCCCAAACTTTAATAATTTCATAGCACTTATTATTCCTTTATAGCAAAATTATCTTATTATTGGAATTTAACAAATTATTAAAGGAATGCATCAAAATATTATTTCTGAAGCAAAGTGAAATAGTTGGAACAGTTTTTATTTCTCTTTAAGAATTTTATTTTTTATTTATGATTGAAATGAAAGTGTCAAGCAGATGTATTACTTTAACAGTAGGGATGCAATTGTGGACAGATGCTACACAGTTGCATGGAAAATGGTTTTTCTTTCCAAAACCATTACTGGAGATTTATGCCCTGTAGGATAAGATAAACATAGAAACTGATCATGAAGATCTGGATCGCCTGGCATCACTTGGTTTTCATGGAATAATTCAAGAGGATAAATGTGCTAGACTGTATCAGTTACAAGAAAGAAAATATTTTTCATATGATATTTAGATACTGAATGCCACTCCTCCCTCTGCCAGCTATAATGTACAGAATTTATTGGTCTGTGTCCATATTCAAATCGTATTTGCCTTAACAACAGCGCCTTTAAAATTAAATGTTTTATATGGTATGTTCTCATCCAAAGCGACTATTTTAATTAAGAGAAGTGATCACTGAAGTGTGAGTTTACCTAAGAAACACTTAGTTTAAAAGGTAAGGAACTTCCCGCTTTGTGCATTTCTCTTGAAATCTAGTTGCCAGAAGACAGAGAGGAAAAGTTCTAGTTACTTTCTGGGCAAATAATATACAAGGAAGAAAATCCAGTAACCTTGGAGGGAGTGCTGGGGGAAGAAGGCCATACCAGGAGAGTCTCCTGGTTTATACAAATCCTCTCAAGTTCTTTAGGTTTAAAATGACTTCTAGGACCACCACAACATGGCAGGTTCTTCTTTAATTTTTAACTTAGATTTCATGTTGTAATAGAATGTTTTAGGGAAACTTCTTCTATCTACAGAAATTCATTTATCACTGAATTTAAGAAACCATCTTTTACCCATGAAGGCAGAAAGACAAGAAAAACCACTGGGAAGGGTGGTCGTCATGGAGCACCATTTTTTGACCTGAAGCTAAGAATTACTTTTCTTATGATTTGAATGTCAATATGTGATATTCAGATCTTATTTTAATATGGCTATTACTTTAATATTTTGTTTGGTATATGTCTACTATACGGTTATTCTCCACCTGTCGTGTTAATAATGAAAAAGACCATGTGCCTTCATCATTAAACTAACTCCATCAGGTTGTAAAGACCTCTGCACGTTGACCTCTCCCACCTCTGCTTCAGTCAAGGAACCCCTTGCCTGCCACCCTCTCATGCTCTCATCGCCCCGTTTCTGAAGATGTTTGAGCTAGCTACACCTACGCACAACATTCTAACCCTGGCAAGAAGACTAGAACTTTACAGCAAATCCACCCAGTCCCACGCCACATTCCCTTCTGTGCTCACACCAGTGTTCTGCTCTTTGATGTGTTTGTTTCTTCTCTGAAGAAGTTAGCCCCTGAGACTTCTTCACGTCATAAATTTCCATTCTCCCAAGTAACTGGATTTTTGAGAAAATGCCCTTTTCCATCTAGGTGCATGTAATTCTCAATACATTACTAGCCACACCCTTAAGGGTAAGTGGGAGCTCCCTTTGGGAGAATATGGAGTGACCTGGTGCTGGTCACTTTAGAAGGTAATTTGTCTTGCTCACTGGAAGCTGTGCTTATATGGGCTAGAAGGAGGACATGAGTGCCCATCAGCAGGACCAGAACTTCTAGAAGGAGCTCCTACTTCCCAGGTGTTGTGATGACATCAGACTTGGAGAAGATTTGGGGTATGTGGAAAAGAGGAACCCAGGAAGTTCTTTCTTTTCTGTGCTCTTTTTTTCCAGTCTTTCTTATTTATTTTATTTATTTGAGACAGAGTCTTGCTATGTCACCCAGGCTGGAGTGCAGTGGCGTGATCTCGGCTCACTGCAACCTTCGCCCCCCGAGTTCAAGCGATTCTCCTGTCTCAGCCTCCTGAGTAGCTAGGCCTACAGGCACCCGCCACCATGCCAGGCTAATTTTTGTATTGTTAGTAGAGACGAGGTTGCACTATGTTGGTCAGACTGGTCTCGAACTCCTGACTTCAGGTGATCCACCTGCCTCAGCCTCCCAAAGTGCTGGGATTACAGGTGTGAGCCACCGCGCCTGGCTAATATTTTGTTAATTTTTAACAAAAGCTTTGGCATTTGTTTATATTAATACAAGATATTTCTCATTAAATATCATAGATATTATTCCCCTCGCAGATGAGATCTAAGTGTCTTTCAAATGTTTTATCAATTGTTTCCATCTAAATAAATATTGATCTGTAATTATTTTTAGTTACTGAGCACTACATATTTCTAAGCGGCTTTAAATTTTGTCTAGTATAACATAGTGGTTTAGGGTGCAGGTGAGGGAGCATGAGGGTCTGTAAGACTGAGTGAACTCACAAAGGAAGTGGGTGTAGACAGAGAAGAGACAAGGCCCACAAACAGAGCCCCTGGACACTCCAACATGAGCAGGCAGGAGTCCATAAAGAGTTGGGAAAGGAGATAGGGAGGAAGCAGCCAGTGAGCTAGAAAGCCAAGAGAGTGTGGTGTCCTGGAGGACAGGTGAGAAAGTGCTCCATGGAAGGAGAGAAACCAACTCAGTCAAATTACGCTGCGGTGGGGATGGGTCAAGAGAAACAAATGTGAGACTTGAACATTGGATTTAGAAATGTGCACATTGCTGGCCAGGCGCGGTGTCTCACACCTGTAATCCCAGCACTTTGGGAGGCTGAGGCAGGCGGATCACGAGGTCAGGAGATTGAGACCATCCTGGCCAACACAGTGAAACTTCGTCTCTACTAAAAATACAAAAAGTTAGCCAGGCGTGGTGGCGGGAGCCTGTAGTCCCAGCTACTCGGGAGACTGAGGCAGGAGAATGGCGTGAACCTGAGAGGCAGAGCTTGCAGTGAGCCTAGATTGCACCACTGCACTAGCCTGGGCGACAGAGCGAGACTCTGTCTCCAAAAAAAAAAAAAGAAATGTGTACATTGCTGATGAGTTCCACAAAAGCAATTTTGATGGTGCCATGGTGTCCAAAGTTTTATTAGAGTGGTTTCAAGAGAGAGTGGGAAGAGAAGAATTTGAGATAATAAGTAGAAATCAGCCGTGTGTGTGTGTGTGTGTTGATATGAAAGGAAGCAGAGAAGTAGAATAGTAGACTAGAGGGGAAGTCAGATTTTATGCTGGTTAGATTTGAGTTATGGTTTAGTTTTTTAAATACTTTAAGATAGATAAAGTTTTTTTTTTTTTAAGATTAAGAAATAACATATTTGTTTCCTCATGGGAATGTCTTGTGGAAAGAGAAAAATTGACAGTTGGAGGAATGTGGAAAATTTTCTGATAAAGAAAATAATTTCTACAATAAAATTATTTGGCGATTACTGTTTCTGAAAGAACCACCACATTCATTCTTACCCATCACTAATATGCAATCAGAAATGAGGCCCTCAAGAAATGCTTCTCTTTTCTCTGGGATCTCATGGCAAACCCAGCTTTATCTTCATTTCCTGATGAGAGCTCAAATATATTTTCCTTTTGGAAATATTTTAAGTGCTCAAATATATTTGAGACTCAACATTTATAAGTTAATATTGTAATCATACTTTTTGTTGTTTTTAACATACTTTGAATAGTTAGATGATATGGTATCAGATATATTTGACTTGTGAAATATGTGCAAGTCCATTACTGGACTTCAGTTGAAACTGACTTCTCAGGCAACGTTGTAATGCTTTATTTTGATAGACTAATTGATTGGAACCTCCCTGAGTCAATACTTTACCAATCTAAAACTGTCATTGAACAAGTGAATATGCACTGCTGTACTATCTTGTGAAATGTTTTCTTGTTTTCTCCACAATAGCTTTGTGTCAACATGACCAATGAGAAGATGCACCACTATATCAATGAAGTGCTTTTTCTCCACGAGCAAGTGGAATGTGTACAAGAGGGAGTTACCATGGAAACAGCATATTCTCCTGGTAACCAGAATGGAGTTTTGGACTTTTTTTTCCAGGTATTCATATAATATAATTAGATACTTAACAGGATACATGGATTTAAATATACTGGAGACAAATAATTTTCTTTCAGGAGGCCTTATTTTTGAGATATCTTTATATGTGAGGTTCTGCAGTAATTTTTCAAAATCCATTGAGGTGCACAAGTTATCTTTTTCTGAAAGGGCATTTGAAGCATCACCAATTCATTAAAAGGACAAGAAATATCAGATCATTTTGATATAGAAATATTCAATACTGTTTATTCAACATCACTAAAACTCTCCTTTTGGCAATTATAAGTGCTTATTGCAAAAAAAAGGACTTTTTATAAAATAATACCTAAGATTAATCACACCATAAAACAAGTTCAACAGAATCTTTTTTGTTAATTTATCTTCAAAGTTTCTAAGATTTAAAATTTGGAAAAATTGGCAGGAATAACATATAAACACATATATAATATCAGTTAAATTAAGAGTCTCACGGCATCTGCAGCTGTTTAGAGTTTACTTTATTTTTTCTACTTTACAATGAAAAACATTTTGACCCTGTGTCTCTATCATATAAGCCAAAATCTATCACATAAACAGCAATTGCGATGTACTAATATAAGAAAACATTATATGGATTTACTCACAATATCTCCAAGACACATGGACATTGTTGAAAACAGACAGCGTTCATCTAATTGGAGAATATGTCATTCTTTAGTCTGTCTTTCCATAAAGATAGATTTCTAAATTATTTTATAAATTTTTCTGATTAACACATTCTTGTTCCTGCTAGTAACTTGTCAGCATTCTTCTTTTTTAAAATTATAGCCCTCTTCCTCCAGAAAGCCCTCATAGTGACATACAGAGCCTATAATTACTTAAGGTTTAAAAATGTCTTCAAACTGGCAGGACTGTATACTTAATTGTATATGGGAAGCCTCAGGCATCCAGCACCTTCTCTCCAGCTTGCCGTGTTCTCTTCCACTGCTAACCAGGGGTCATCAGAATGAAAACTTGCATGGGCCATATTTATATTTCAAGGATTACCTATTTGTCCCTGGCCCTGAGGGGAGGGGCTGATCCAGATTTTTACCAAATCCTCCAAGTGTCTAGTACATTTTGTTGCACTCTGCAGTATCTGATGAAGGTGAAACTACGACAACCTTTCACATGGATTAGAGCCATGCAATCTCTTCTAACCCTTTACTAGTAAAGGAATTGAAGGTCATCAATCCCTTTCTTTTCTTTTTGAGACAGAGTCTCCCTCTGTCGCCCAGGCTGGAGTGCAGTGGCATGATCTTGGCTCATTGCAAGCTCTGCCTCCTGGGTTCACGCCATTCTCCTGCCTCAGCCTTCCAAGTAGCTGGGACTACAGGCGCCCACCACCACGCCTGGCTAATTTTTTTGTATTTTTAGTAGAGACCAGGTTTCACCGTGTTAGCCAGGATGGTCTCAGTCTCCTGACCTCATGATCCGCCTACCTCGGCCTCCCAAAGTGCTGGGATTATAGGCATGAGTCACCATGCCCGGCCGATTAATCCCTTTCTTATGGCTTATTTCCCCAGGTTCTATTTTTGTTTTTAGGCACTTCCACAAGTTTTCAAAGTCTAAAAGGTTAATCGCCCCATTCTTTTATTGTTTTATTTCAGACATCCAGAAAACGTAACACACAAGATTTTGTTTTTAATTTGAAGACAATACAAATAATAATGCTTCAAAAATGTTGCTAGTAATCAACCACCTTATCCCTGGCGAACATCATGTTGATTTTTGGAGCAGAATCCGTGAGCTCTCGGAATGTCTATCATCTTTATACTGATTCGGGGCCCTGTCTTTGAGTTACTGCAATACACATTGACCACTTTACCAAACAAGTGAATATTTTCACCCCAGAGAAGACATCTTGTCACTGCCCTTGAAACAGAAACAGACTTGCAGACAACCTTGCCATGGCTCATTTGTCTTTCTGCTGTGTGTCTTGTGCATGTTTGTATGTGAATCTGTAACAGTATTTACAGAAGTATCATGACCTGATGCTCAGATCAATACATGAAGGAATGATGGATAATATTGTAATATCAACATTTTACTTACTCTTCAGCAAATAGCTTGCTATTAGTTGATGTAAAGAATTGTTTGATTTTGAAGACATCACAGATGGAACCAATCCTTGGCAAACTTCTCACATAGACCATTTTCTAGGGCTGCTCTCATATATACACACACACACACATATAATTTATATATTTATATATTATATATTTATATATTATATATCTTATATAAAAATAAATGTTTATATATCTTATATATAAATATACGTATATATTTATTCACCTTCAGCTTCTTTAGGGGACTCCTCATGGGGTCCCCCGGCCACTCTGAACTTCTTGCAGTGTGCTCTATGGAACTTCCTGTTGAACTAGTCCTCCCAGTAAGGGGCTTTCTTCTTCAAATTCTTTTATCCAAAAACACTTTTGTGTTGGCAACAGCAGTCTCACCAGGCATTGCTGACGTCAGGTAACTTGCTAAGGTGGGTGAGCTTGCTTTTGAAGGCGTTCCTACTTCCTTTCTAGTGCCATTCTCCTCCGCATTGGGCCTTCTGTTTCTTTCCTTCCCAGGGAGGTTATTTGGTTTCTCGTTTTAGAGGTGGCTGTCATTGTTGCTGAGTATCTTCAAGGAGCACGCTCTGCTGTGTGAGCCCCACCAGGGGTGTGCATGTCCCGTGGCTGGCATTATTAGCTTTCATTCCCTTTGGCTGAAAGGGAGTGATCTCACCAATACAGCTCTCAGGCAATTGCAGTCTTTGGATTTTCTTTTTCTTTTCTTTTCTTTTTTCTTTTCTTTCTTTGTTTGAGACCGAGTTTCACTCTGTCACCCAGGCTGGAGTGCAGTGGCACGATCTCGGCTCACTGCAGCCTCTGCCTCCTGGGTTCAAGCAATTCTCCTGCCTCAGCCAGCCACCTGAGTAGCTGAAACTACAGATGTGTGCCACCATTTCCAGCTAATTTTTGTAGTTTTAGCAGAGACGGGGTTTCACCATGTTGGCCAGGACGGCTCTTAGGCTGCCTGTTCACTGTGATGATAGTTTCTTTTGCTGTGCAGAAGCTCTTTAGTTTAATTAGATCCCATTTGTCAATTTTGGCTTCTGTTGCCATTGCTTTTGGTGTTTTAGACATGAAGTCCTTGCCCATGCCTATGTCCTAAATGGTATTGCCTAGGTTTTCTTCTAGGGTTTTTATGGTTTTACATCTAACATTTAAGTCTCTAATCCATCTTGAATTAAATTTTGTAAAAGGTGTAAGGAAGGGATCCAGTTTCAGCTTTCTACATATGGCTAGCCAGTTTTCCCAGCACCATTTATCAAATAGGGAATCCTTTCCCCATTTCTTGTTTTTGCCACGTTTGTCAAAGATCAGATGGTTGTAAATGTGTGGTGTTATATCTGAGGCCTCTGTTCTGTTCCATTGCTCTATCTCTCTGTTTTGGTACCAGTACCATGCTGTTTTGGTTACTATAGCCTTGTAGTATACTTTGAAGTCAGGTAGCGTGATGCCTCCAGCTTTGTTCTTTTTGCTTAGGGTTGTCTTGGCAATATGGGCTTTTTTGGGTTCCATATGAACTTTAAAGTAGTTTTTTCCAATTCTGTGAAGAAAGTCATTGGTAGCTTGATGGGGATGGCATTGAATCTATAAATTACCTTGGGCAGTATGGCCATTTTCACGATATTGATTCTTCCTATCCATGAGCATGGAATGTTCTTCCATTTGTTTGTGTCCTCTTTTATTTCACTGAGCAGTGGTTTGTAGTTCTCCTTGAAGAGGTCCTTCGCATCCCTTGTAAGTTGGATTCCTAGGTATTTTATTCTCTTTGTAGCCATTGTGAATGAGAATTCACTCCTGATTTGGCTCTCTGTTTGTTATTGGTGTATAAGAATGCTTGTGATTTTTGCACACTGATTTTGTATCCTGAGACTTTGCTGAAGTTGCTTATCAGCTTAAGGAGATTTTTGGCTAGACGATGGGGTTTTCTAAATATACAATCATGTCATCTGCAAACAGGGACAATTTGTCTTCCTATTTTCCTAATTGAATACACTTTATTGCTTTCTCTCACCTGATTGCCTGGCCAGGACTTCTGACGATATGTTCAATAGGAGTGATGAGAGAGGGCATCCCTGTCTTGTGCCAGTTTTCAAAGGAAATGCTTCCAGTTTTAGCCCATTCAGTATGATACTGGCTTTGGGTTTGTCATAGATAGCTCTCATTATTTTGAGATACATTCCATCAATACCTAGTTTACTGAGAGTTTTTAGCATGAAGGCTGTTGAATTTTGTCAAAGGCCTTTACTGCATCTATTGAGATAATCATGTGGTTTTTGTCTTTGGTTCTGTTTATGTGATGGATTACGTTTATTGATTTGCGTATGTTGAACCAGCCTTGCATCCCAGGGATGAAGCCAACTTGATATTGGCGGATAAGCTTTTTGATGTTTTGCTGGATTAGGTTTGCCAGTATTTTATTGAGGATTTTCACATCGATGTTCATCGGGGATATTGGTCCCTGATATTGGTCTAAAATTCTCCTTTTTTGTTGTGTCTCTGCCAGGCTTTGGTATCAGGATGATGCTGGCCTCATAAAATGAGTTAGGGTGGATTCCCTCTATATTGACTGGAATAGTTTCAGAAGGAATGGTACCAGCTCGTTTTTGTACTTGTGGTAGAATTCGACTGGGAATCCGTCTGGTCCTGGACTTTTTTTAGTGGGTAGGCTATTAATTGTTGCCTCAATTTCAGAGCCTGCTATTGGTCTGTTCAGCAATTCAGCTTCTTCCTGGTTTAGTCTTGGAAGGTGTATGTGTCCAGGAATTCATCCATTTCTTCTAGATTTTCTAGTTTATTTGCATAGAGATGTTTATAGTATTGTCTGGTGGTAGTTTATATTTCTGTGGGATCAGTGGTGATATCCCCTTTATCATTTTTTATTCTATCTATTTTATTTTTCTCACTTCTTTATTAGTCTTGCTAGTGGTCTATCAATTTTGTTGATCTTTTCAAAAAACAGCTCCTGGATTCACTGATTTTTTGAAGGGTTTTTTGTGTCTCTATCTCTTTCAGTTCTGCTCTGATCTTAGTTATTTCTTGCCTTCTGCTAGCTTTTGAATTTGTTTGCTCTTGCTTCTCTAGTTCTTTTAATTGGATGTTAGAGTGTCGATTTTAGATCTTGCCTGCTTCCTCTTGTGGGCATTTAGTGCTATAAATTTCCCTCTACACACTGCTTTAAATGTGTCCCAGAGATTCTGGTATTTTGTGTCTTTGTTTTCATTGGTTTCAGAGAACATCTGTATTTCTGCCTTCATTTCGTGATTTACCCAGTAGTCATTCAGGAGCAGGTTGTTCAGTTTCCATGTAGTTGTGCAGTTTTTAGTGAGTTTCTTAATCCTGAGTTCTAATTTGATTGCACTGTGATCTGAGAGATAGTTTGTTGTGATTTCTGTTATTTTACATTTGCTGAGGAGTGCTTTACTTCCAACTATGTGGTCAATTTTGGAGTAAGTGCAGTGTGGTGCTGAGAAGAATGTATATTCTGTTGATTTGGGGTGGAGAGTTCTGTAGATGTCTGTTAGGTCTGCTTGGTGCAGAGCTGAGTTCAAGTCCTGGATGTCCTTGTTAACCTTCTGTCTCATTGATCTGTCTAATATTGACAGTGGGATGTTAAATTTTCCCATTATTATTGTGTGGGAGTCTAAGTCTCTTTTTCAGTCTCTCAGGACTTGCTTTATGAATCTGGGTGCTCCTGTATTGGGTGCATATATATTTATGATAGCTAGCTCTTTTTTGTTGAATCGATTCCTTTACCATTATGTAATGACCTTCTTTGTCTCCTTTGATCTTTGTTGGTTTAAAGTCTGTTTTATCAGACACTAGGATTGCAACCCCTGCTTTTTTTGTTGTTTGTTTTCCATTTGCTTGGTAGATCTTCCTCCATCCCCTTATTTTGAGCCTATGTGTGTATCTGCATGTGAGATGGGTCTCCTGAATACAGCACACTGAGGGGTCTTGACTCTGTATCCAGTTTGCCAGTCTGTGTCTTTTAATTGGGGCATTTAGTCCATTTACATATAAGTTTAATATTGTTATGTATGAATTTGATCCTGTCATTATGATGTGAGCTGGTTATTTTGCCCATTAGTTGATGCGGTTTCTTCCTAGCATTGATGGTCTTTACACTTTGCCATGTTTTTGCAGTGGCTGGTACCGGTTGTTCCTTTCTATGTTTAGTGATTCCTTCAGGAACTCCTGTAAGGCAGGCCTGGTGGTGACAAAATCTCTCAGCATTTGCTTGTCTGTAAAGGATTTTATTTCTCCACTTATGAAGATTATTTGGCTAGATATGAAATTCTGGGTTGAAAATTCTTTCCTTTAAGAATGTTAAATATTGACCACCACTCTCTTCTGGCTTATAGGGTTTCTGCTGAGAGATCCACTGTTAGTCTGATGGGCTTACCTTTGTGGGTAACCTGACCTTTCTCTGTGGCTGCCCTTAGCATTTTTTCCTTCATTTCAACCTTGTGAATCTGACAATTATGTGTCTTGGAGTTGCTTTTCTCAAGGAGTATCTTTGTGGTGTTCTCTGTATTTCCTGAATTTGAATATTGGCCTGCCTTGCTAGTTTGGGGAAGTTCTCTGGGATAATATCCTGAAGAGTATTTTCCATCTTGGTTCCATTCTCCCCATCATTTTCAGGTATGACAATCAAATGTAGATTTGGTCTTTTCACATAGTCCCATATTTCTTGGAGGCTTTATTCATTTCTTTTTACTCCTTTTTTCTCTAAACTTCTCTTCTCACTTCATTTCATTAATTTGATCTTCAATCCCTGATACCCTTTCTTCCACTTGATCAAATCGGCTACTGAAGCTTGTGCATGCATCACGTAGTTCTCGTGCCATGGTTTTCAGCTCCATCAGGTCATTTAAGGTCTTCTCTACACTGTTTATTCTAGTTAGCCATTCATCTAATATTGTTTCAAGGTTTTTAGCTTCCTTGTGATGGGTTCGAACATGCTTCTTTAGCTCAGAGAAGTTTGTTATTACCGACTTTCTGAAGCCTACTTCTGTCAGCTCATCAAAGCCATTCTCCATCCTGCTTTGTTCCGTTGCTGGTGAGGAACTGCAATCGTTTGGAGGAGAAAGAGCACTCTGGTTTTTAGAATTTTCAGCTTTTCTGCTCTGTTTTCTCCCCATCTCTGTGGTTTTATCTACCTTTGGTCTTTGATGATGATGCCCTATATGTGGGGTTTTGGTGTGGATGCCCTTTTTGTTGATATTGATGCTATTACCTTCTGTTTGTTAGTTTTCCTTCTAACAGTCAGTTCCCTCAGCTGCAGGTCTGTTGGAGTTTGCTGGAGGTTCACTCCAGACCCTGTTTTCCTGGGTATCACCAGTGGAGGCTGCAGAACAGCAAATATTGCAGAATAGTAAATATTGCTGCTTGATCCTTCCTCTGGAAGCTTCATCTCAGTGGGGCACCTGACTCTATGAGGTGTCAGTCGGCCCCTACTGGGAGGTGTCTCCAAGTTAGGCTACACAGGGGTCAGGGACCCACTTAAGCAGGTGGTCTGTCTGTCCTCAGAGCTCACACACCGTGCTGGGAGAACCACTGCTTTCTTCAGAGCTGTCAAACAGGGATGTTTAAGTCTGCAGAAGTTTCTGCTGCCTTTTGTTCAGCTATGCCCTGCCCCCAGAGGTGGAGTCTACAGAGTTAGGCGGACCTCATTCAGCTGTGGTGAGCTCCACCCAGTTTGAGCTTCCTGGCCACTTTGTTTACCTACTCAAGCCTCAGCAATGGCAGACGCCCCTCCCCCAGCCAGGTTTGCTGCCTTGCAGTTTGATCTTGGACTACCAGTGAGCAAGGCTCTGTGGGCATTGGATCCGTTGAACCAAGCGTGGGATATAATCTCCTAGTGTGCCATTTGCAAAGACCATTGGAAAAGTGCAGTATTTGGGCAGGAGTATCCCAGTTTTCCTGGTACGGTCTGTCATGGCTTCCCTTGGCTAGGAAAGGGAAATCCCCTGACCCCTTGCGCTTCCTGGGTAATGTGATGCCCCACCCTGCTTCGGCTCACCCTCCATGGGCTGCACCCACTGTACACCCAGTCTCAATGAGATGAACCAGGTACCTCAGTTGGAAATGCAGAAATCACCCGTCTTCTGCATTGATCATACTGAGAGCTGCAGACCAGAGCTGTTCCTATTCAGCCATCTTGGACATACTCTCTCTCTTTTTTTTTTTGAGGCAGGGTTGCATTCTGTTGTCCAGGATGGAGTGCAGTGGCATGATCATGGCTCCATGCAACCTATACCTCTTGGGCTCTAGTGATCTTCCCACCTCAGCCTCCTGAGAAACTGGGACTACAGGCACACATCACCATGTCCAGCTAATTTCTGTATTATTATTATTTTTTTTAATAGAGATGAGGTCTTACCATATTGCCCAGGCAGGCTGGTCTCAAACTCCGAGCTCAAGTGACCTGACTGCTTTGGCCTACCAAAGGGCTCGGATTATAGGCCTAAGCTACTGTGCCCAGCTTTGCCATAATTTTTATGACTTAACATCATGATGAGCTTTATTTTTTGATAAGTTTCTTGTCTCATCATAGGTGTGGAATATTTTAGATGGATTGTAGGTCAAGAAAAATGACAATTTTCCTGTAGTCTGAAATTTTATTTTTCTTAATAAGATGAAAATGTACTTTTTAAATAACTACAGCATTTTAATGACATTACAATACTTTTTTACTTATTTGTTTATTAATTTGATAAATATTATTGGGGGTCTACTTTACATCAGAGACCTGCTAGGTGGTGGGGCAGAAATAGAAATGTATTAAGGTAAAGACTGATTCATTTTCTGAGTGTCTGTATGAATCTAACAAAAATATAAACAAGCATGCATGAATCATAACAAAAGTATCAAACTAAGTAATAGACAAAACAACTCCCCATCTCTTCTTAACTCTCAGAAGCCATCTGGATTTCTCACGTTATTGGATGAAGAAAGTCAAATGATTTGGTCAATGGAATCAAATTTTCCAAAAAAGCTGCAAAGTCTCCTAGAATCCTCAAACACAAATGCGGTGTACTCCCCCATGAAGGATGGGAATGGGAATGTTGCCCTCAAAGACCATGGTACAGCCTTTACCATCATGCACTACGCAGGAAGGGTAAGTGGCCAGAACTGCATAATTTTTCATGTGCACTAATGATCAAAGGTCATTGGGACAAGCTCTAGAGTTGTTGATATTTTAAGTTTTGTTATTTGGATAAATGGAAGCTGGATGAACAACCCACAATAGGTACTTTTCTAAGTGATATTCTTTTAGCTTGATGCGGAATTAACATCTTCAGAATGATGACACACGCTGTGTGAGTCTTCTCATAATGTTTCTAGAATTATAACTTTATATGAGCAAAGGATCCCTGGGTTTAATACAAAGAGCTCTGCTATAAATTTTGGAATATTATTCATAATACAGATGAACATTGGACATCTGAGTTTTCTTACCTTGAATATAGTTTTTAGTATTAAAGTATTTTTTCTTAAAGCATGTCAACTTAAGGAAGAAAGAAAGCCACTCTCTCAGATCTTTCCCAGTTCTCTAACCAGCTTTGTAAAACATGCTTCTTACTTCAACACCTTCAAGGACTTCCTCTTACCTATATAAAAATTATCATTCTCCTTAGTCCACGCTAATATCAGGCTTCTCCAAGCTGATCATAATTTTTCTTTTCATTTCTTACCTGTCAGAACTCCCCTGTGCAAGATCTCTGTTCAGGTTATTTTTCTAATCCACTCATATTTTCTGCATTTTCAGCCTCCCTTAAACTCCTTTACATTAAGCTTGAAATATCCTCCTTGTCTTCTTAACAAGATCAAATTTTATCCAACTTTCAGTATTAAATCCATGTTCATTTATCATCAGTCCAAATCCCAGCTGTAGTTAGTGTCTCCTGCTTTTGCATGTACAGCTCTCTGTCTCCTACTCTTACTCCTTTGACCCCACTTAGTACAGATGGCGTGCTAGAGGGTAAAATCTCTCACCGCTGGCTTACAGTGTATTTCAGTTCATTTCGACCAGTGTTTCCAGAGACTCTGTGTTATGCCAAAGAAGGAGAATTCGAAAATCAAAGATGAGCAAAGCCTGTTCCTTGCCCTCAAATATCTCAGCTTCAAATAGGGAAAGGCAAATGAACAAATATTAATATGAATAAAGTATTATATTGATATAATAATATCAACAAATGTATATATTACCATAGGGAAGGAAGCAATTAGTGGCTTAAAAAATGTGTAGAGATGCTTTCCAAACCCAGACCTTCAAGGGTGATTGAGAGCTCACTAATTATAAAAGAGTGGGGGGACATTCTTGTAAAGACATATAATTTTGATTCAGGATTCAGTTGTATAGGACAGAATCCACTCTACCTATTTAAGCAGAAAATAATCTAGTTTGAGAAAATAATCATTGGGAGACTCTAAGTTGAACTTTCGGGAATGACATTACAAGCACACCACAGAACAGAGTTACTAAGACAGTTACAGCCTTATCTTAGATCAGGAAGCCTCTAGCCAAACTGAGAAGCTGCTGCTACAGTTGCTGTTTCTGTTACTGCTCCCACCTGCACAAGTAGCATGTGTAAACCCTAGCATTCAACATCAAAGGAGGAAGGGACTAGGCTTGGAGATTCCCACTGCAAGGGAAAATCATCTTCACGGAGGCTCACCAGGTAACACAGCAGAAGCAGCAGAAGTGTGGTTCTCACTCCGTCTACCTCTGAGTCTTGTGCCATCACACCAGACTGGTAGAAGCTAAAGAGCAACTGGATCCTGGTGCAAGCCTACGTGAAGGCAGGCTTCTCCTTTTCAGCCTCCGCAGTCCAAGCAGCAACCAGGGTGGATGGGCGATGCCATTCCAACACAGCACCTACAGAGTATTTGGGAAGTTGTGTCAGAAGTTCAGTTCAGGGTAGAAAGGGCGGTAGGTAACATGTCTAAGAAGATTGGGTTGGGCCAAATCATGAGTAAATATGCATGCACCACCAAGGGCTTTGTCCTCTTGAAACTGTTAACTCATGAACTATTTTTAGACAAAGTAGGAAGATGAAGCAATAAAAACAAAAAAGCAGAGGGCCTGATACAGGAGATATTGGTAAAAGAATAAAGGGGCCTTTGAAAATGCCCAGTCAAGGTGTGCATTTGAGTGATACCAGCGGATAAGAGGAGGCGTTCAGAGGAAGAGGAAGCAGGGACAGTGACTGATTGCATGTGCAAAGCCGAGGAGACAGCCTAGAAGGACCATGAAGGGTCTCACTTGGCTCTCTGACAGAGGGTGGTATTACGGCAACCAAGAGAGGAAACCCTGGAGGATGCAGCAGTTTGGAAGGAATGCTATTCAGTTTTAGATGTTCTGAATTTGGGGGGTTTTTTGTGCAACTTCTAATACGATGCTAAAAGTACTTGATGCTGAGATAAGATAGGTTGATGGTTTTGGGAAATATGGTTATATAATTGAAAATGTGTATCCTGATTATGGCACTCAGGAAGAAAATGGAAGAGAGGGAAAACAAAAGTTAGTAGAAAAGGAGTATCATAGAAACCAAGGGAAAGGAAGAAAAGGGGTCAATAGAAAATGCATCTGAGTGATGTGGTAGTTAGGCTAACAAGGAGCTTTGAGAGGCATTAGAGGGGCACAGTCTCAGAAGAACGCTGGGGTGGTGAGTGGCACGTCAGAAGGAAATCCAGGGAGGATTTTATATGTATATGTGTATATAGATGTATATTATATATTTATATATAAAACATATTTATATGTAAAACATATTTATATATACAAATATAAATATGTGTGTATATATACAAATATATTGTATATATACAAATATAAATATATGTATATGTACTATATATGTATTTATATATACAAATATAAATATATTTATATATTTGTATACATACTATATACATATTCTATATTTATATTCATATATGTATATTTTATATTTCCATTTATTAAATATTTGTATATTTAATAAATATAATATACAATTTATTAAATTTTAAATGCTTATATAGTTAATCAATACATATATAAATATATCAATATATGTATATAAATATATACATATATTTATATATTTCTACGTGTATATATATTTATAATATATAATGCATATGTGTATATTTATAATTGTATATATCTCATATATTTATTCAATTATAAATTTATATACATAAATTTTGTAAAAACATACATTTGAAATATAATTCATGTTCTTTGAGAGATTTCACTATTAAAAATTCTTTAGGAAAACAGGAATCTTAGACTTGTATTTCAATTTTCAGGCTATATTTTCTTCATAGTAAATATTTGTTGAATTTGTAGGGAGTATTTTACAAGTTACAATGAAGTGTGATGATCTCAGGAAATTACTTTTCCTCAGGTTTAGGGAAGTGACCGTAGGCGGGTACATGCTTTCCTCGGGTTTACGGAAGTGACTGTAGGCGGGTACATGCTTGGCGTGCCTTCTGAGAATTACTTTTCCTCGGGTTTACGGAAGTGACTGTAGGCGGGTACATGCTTGGCGTGCCTTCTGAGTCTGTGTTGTGTGTTGGAGGTGCACTAGATGTTCAATAAATGCTAATTGCATTACAGTCAGTGGAAATGTGCTTGGGAATAATCGTTTTTAAATTATTTTATGTTCGATTTAAAAAATGGTTGTGCATTCACTTAAAATTTCCATTTTTAGCCTCAAATATTTTTAGAAAATTTTTGAGAAAACAACTGAGTTTAAGTCAATATAATTATTTCGCTGAGTTCTGATAGAAATAAAGCAAAACAGAGGAAACCAACCGATTAGCTGGTACACAGCCTAAACCCCTGTGGAAACATGAATGTTCCTGTAAAATCATCTTTGTTTTTTAAGCAAGATTTTTATCATGGGAGTCAGTTTTGTGGTTTTATAAAAATCTTTTATTGTACTAAGATGTATTAATGAGTCTTAGCCAAAAGACTCCCTGAGGACTCATTCACATGTTCAGTATAGATTATATGTAATTTGTGGCAATATGTCAAGCCATATGCCATTTGAATAATCAAATGTAGACACATACACTTAAATTTTGAGCTATTGCAGTTTCGAAAAAGGCAGCAACACTTTCTGTATTTTATAAATCAAGACATGTAGAAAAAGTTAACTGATTTGAAATCAACATACAAGGTCTAGTTTGGACAATAGGAGGAACATTGCTGAATAGCTCTCTGATAGTCAAGTTGGCCCCCAGTGGCCCTGGGGTTCTTTGTTGCCACTTTTTTGGCCAGACGGATGGGGTAGAACGTATCTCCTTCATCACCGCTTGCTCCTCCATGATAGGGTTACCTGGTCTTTTTAGTGGAAATTCATTACCTTTTGTAGGAAGGATAATTATTACTCCTGGATGATATTGGCATCCAGCCCCACCTGGAGGAACTCGCCTATCCTTAAAGCTCTGACCAGGAAGAACGGCCAGGCTTCAGAGTCTTGTTTGGAACAGAGGCTCTGAGGTGCTTTTAGAAATGTTTAAGCAACATTATTTAAATTATAGCTGAAGATCTTTTCTAAACACATTTGAATTTTTCATTACTCATAGGAGCAGAGTACATTTTCCAGTCTCCATTACAGAAATATTTTAAAGTAAATGGGAAGAGGCTGTACATGAAATATTAACACGGTCTCATTAATGAGCATGAATCTGAATTAAGGAAGGCTTGTTGGGTTTTTTGGTTAGTTATCTGTTTTAGCAAATATTAAATCATATATGAGATTATCACTTATAGGGGCTGCTCTTAAAATTCTGATGATTTACATGATAGATAAGCATTAAATTCAGAAATGTATCTAGTTTTATTGGCTATTAAAATTAAGAATCTTGATAGAAGAAAGAATTATGATTTGGCGAAAGACATTGGCTCTTAGGAGAGTTAAATTTCCATTAAGGTGATTCTAAACTACCTCTAGTAAGAAATAGAATTTTTAAGCTCCTAAATTTTGATGTGAAATAAGCAAATAGATTAGGAGATAGTAAAACAACCTTAAGTAATAAAAATTGCATTAATGAAAATATAGGTCAAAATTAATAATTATTATATAATATATATGTGATATAATATATGACACCTACCTATATGAGCCTTGTTTGTTGTCTGCTCATAGGATCTTTGTCTGAAAGTTGTTTATTATGAAAATTTATATTAGCATGAAGTGAATCTCTTTGGATCTCAGATAAGCATCCCATTGTGATTGGCCTGAATGGTTTATAGGCAACAAGTTGGTGATATTGTTCTTACACCTAAGATGATGCATCCCTGTTTCAGCTCCTTCTCCCCCCAAACGCTTATGCATTGTAATGGGCTGAACAGGAGCCTTCCAAAAATATTTGCAGGCCCCCATCCATGGAGGCTGTGAATATGACCTTATTTGGAAAAACGATCTTCATTTATATAATGAAGTTACAGATCTTGAGATGAGGAGATGATTCTGGGTTATGGGTGGGCTTTACGTCCAAAGTCTACTCCGAAAGTTAGGCAGAGAGAGATTTGAGAGAGAAGAGGAGGAGGCCATGTGACCACACGGGTAGGTATTGAAACACCTGGAACTCCCAGAAGCTGAAAGAGGCAGGAAGGGTCCACCCGTTGAGCTTCCGGCGGTGTGTCTTGACCAGATTCCAGAGTGCTGGCCTCCAGTGCTGAGAGGGAACACCTTTCTCTTGTTTTGAGCCACCTGACTCATTACTTGTTGCAGCAACCCTAGGAAGCTAATAAAGTATTTATTGGTTCATCTTGACAGATGATAAGAGGAGTAGTTTTATCAGATAACATTGTAGAATTTCTTTGCCACGTTTGATTCATTTTTAAGTGATTCCTACACTTCTCTGAGTCAGGTTTTGCGCATGTGATTTTCCTTACCTGGAACATCCCTTTTCTTTGTCTTTCCAAATCTTATCCATCTTCCCTCAGATCAAGTTCTTGGCCGGATCTAAATTTCCTTGATCTCATTTTGCCCTTATCAATAATGATTCCTGAAGCTTGCATGACATTTTCCAGTTTACAAAGTACTTCTGTGACATTGTCACCATGGTCTTGGATATAAGTATTACTATTTCCATTTTTCAGGTAAATAAGCCTTGGTGAAGTTCAGTGATTCACCAAAGATTGTACAGCTGCATATTAATTTCCTAGGCCTGCCAAAACCAAGTACCATAGGCTGGGTGGCTTAAAACAACAGAGATTTATTTTTCACAGTGCTGAAGGATAGTAGTTCAAAGTCAAGTGTTGGCAGGGTTGGTTACTTCTGGAGGCACTGAGGGAGAGGCTGTTCCAAGTCTCTCTCCCAGCTTGTGGTGGTAGCCAGCCATTGGCATTCCTGCCTTGCAGGCCCCCATTCCTGGCTTGCAAACCTATCACCCCAATCTGTGCCTCCATCACATGGCCCTATCCCTCTGTGTGTTCTCTCCTCTTCTCACAAAGATTTAATCCAGCAGGACCACATCTTAATTTAGCTAATTTCATCTACAAAGACCCTATTGCCAAATAAGGTCATATTCTGTTCATCTGGGTGGACGTGAATTTTAGGGTATACTATGCAAGCCACTACAGGCTAGCAGTGACACTATTGTGTCTTATTTTCCCCAAGTTCACTGTGCTTTTCTCTCTTCACCACATCATGGGGTGAAATTCCTAATGTGTTTGTTGTCTGTACTCATAGAATTCATGTGGCATAGTGGAAGGAGGGTAGAAAGGGCAGGAGCCCTGCCTGGGGCCCAGCTGTTGGGGGTTTGATTTCCAGCTCCATTGCTGTGTGCCTTTGAGGAGGATAAGGACCCTCACACCATGAAATTTACCATTAAAGAAAATATAATTATGAACCTCATAAACTTGTCCCAAAGGTTAAGTACAATGACAAGCAATAAATGCAGGTACAATTATTTTTACTCATTTTTTCAAGTATGTGAGTCATCTATTTCCCCAACAATGGCTGAAGGTCTTCAGTGCAGGAATACAACAGTACTTCATAAAATTTTGAACTCATCAATCACAGATATTGAAGACCAGATAATATTGCAGAGGTTATCCAATCAACTTTTGCCATACATTCAGATGAGAATATTGGTGGCCCCTTTGAGTTGCTCAAAATAAAGTAAGTGGTAAAATGTCCTTGATTTGTTTTTTTAAAAAGAGTCAATTCTTTTATCTTATGAAAGTGCTCACATTATATAAAGTAATGTTTTGGAAGTCATGTTAGAATGTTTATTTTTATATACACAGGGTTACTGGTATCGCTTCAGTAGATGATAGGAAAGGTGTAACCACTCCGATTATATTATGGTATTTTCTGGCCCTTCTTATGACACTTGAAATACTTCAGTGGAAGATATGTACAGAAAATTGAGATATTTCTCTAACTATATATTAAATTAAATTAAATATATAAAAATATAATATAATATAAAAATATATAAAAATATAGCATAAAATTAAATTAAATTCTCTATATATAGTATTAAATACAGAAAATTGAGATATTTCTCAACTATAATATTAAGAGAGAAAACAAAACAAAATTTTGTTTTTCACAGAATATTTGGGATGGTTTGTGATGGGTAGCTCCCTTTGAAGGGAATTTTGTAAAAAATATATGTATTCTTTACCATTTAGTTTAATAACTAATACTTTAATCAGGCATACAGGTGTGTGAAATTTTACTGCGCATTTTAAAAGATCCTTTCCATATGATTTCACCTTATAAAATTAAAACATTCTGTACAATTTACATACATACTCTAAGTTGTAATTTTATAATGGCATAAAAACTTACAGCCACCTTATCTACTGTGCTTGTAGATGCATCTCTCTGTGGGTAGATTTTGATTGTATTTGTCATGATTCCTTCATTGTAGCTCTAAACCACAACCCTACAGATCAAGTTGTAATCTCAGACACGTAGGCCTTGATCATTACTGTTCATGTCACTGATTTCCACAGGCCTTTACGGGAATCATATCACTAAAACGTTGTTGATGGAAATGATGCGGGGAAAAGAATGAAGTCACTGATTTGTAGCCCGTCTCTAAAATACGTAGTATTTTTCTCCTCTTTAAAAATAGTGTATCTCTATCTTTGAATAAACTAAGTTTGAAATGTTTCTATTGTTTAGATTTATGCTGTTATGCAAGTCCCTGAGTAGAGATCTTTGTCTCATTGATGCTGCGGTCAATTCTAGATGATCTAGTGATGAAAGCCAACCTCTTTTCCCTTAAACATTTTTTTTTTTTTTTTTTTGAGATAGAGTTTTGCTCTTGTTGCTCAGGCTGGGGTGCAAAGGCACAATCTCGGCTCACTGCAACCTCCACCTCCTGGGTTCAAGTGATTCTCCTGCCTCAGCTTCCCGAGTAGCTGGGATTACAGGCATCCACCATCATGCCCAGCTAATTTTTTGTATTTTTAGTAGAGACAGGGTTTCACCGTGGTCTCGAACTCCTGACCTCAGGTGATCCACTCTCCTCAGCCTCCCACCGTAAAGATTTTTACATAACATGCTTGCAGGGATCTCTGTCTGTTCAGCTTCTCAGTTCCACCTGTGTCAGGAACACCTTTCATAATGCGTCCTTTACCTCCCCAGAGATTTGTGGGGGACACATTGTCCCCAAGAAGACTCTGAGAGTGAACTTTTAAATTAAAAAACAAAGAACATGAACTAATCAATAGGGCAGTTTTCATTTATTTCTCTCCTTTTCTCCAGGCAGAATCCCCAGACATAACAACCAAATCTGTCTGGTCTAAGCCAAACTGATACCCTTAAAAGCTATTTGACAAAGATATTTTGACCTGCAGAGAAAGAACTTAATTTACATCTGTATTTGTTCACCCCTTGAGCAGACGTTTTGAAAAATAAAAGTAGCTCTACCAGGCTCCTGGTGATCCACTGCTTACATGAATTTCACCTTTGGCAGTATTTTACGGGAGGCATGATCCACCTTTTCTTACCTAGGTTTTGTTAAGACAAAATGTAATATCTCATTTAGAGAATCTTCTGCTTCTTCAAATATTTAATATATTCTTTTAGCTTCATGACCTGACAGAAAGTTATAAAACTTTAGATTTTCCAGAATATTGATAGTTTATGAACTAGTTGATTGGTATATTTTTTCATAAAGGAATCAATGAGGCACATCCATAAATTTCCGCCATGTCAATTTCAAGGGAATATCCATATACAGATTTCTAGATATCTAGATAGGACTCTTAACAACATTACTCATTACTATATGTTCCTAATAACCTTCTTTGTTAATTAGTATTCATCAACTTAAACTGAATCAGAAGGAAAGCAAAAAAAAAAAAAAAAAAGCTAGTGGATAGAATCACTTAATGGGAAAGTAAAAGAATAGAAGCTGTTGCTTATAAATATTGACAATATATAGACATTGGTTTACCACTACAGAAGAAATTGAGACTCTTTTCAGCAAACCTCAGATAGAAAACTGAAACCAGGCAGGGAAAATAATTGGACACATTTATATATGCTGAAAATGATCTCTTATTTATTTTGCTAAAATCCAATCTTCACATATATTCTGATGTGATATATTGAATTCAAGGGTTTATCTCAAAACTTTGCATTTTAAATTATCACCACTTCCAACACCAGAAAAGTGGTTTAATTAAAAATTTAATTCCAACCACTTCTTTCCTAAGGATTATATTTTGCATCATATAAATAACGTGATAGAGAAAGGGATTATAAATTTGATGGATGTATGAATTTACTTTCATTTTGTGAATATTGATGATGTTTCTCAGAGCAGGGAGCTTATCTACTGTCAAGATTCAGTTGCATATACGTGATGATTCCCAGATCTCCACTCTATTTCTGCTGTGGGCTGCATATTGACTTTTTAATATCTCTATTAGTATAGCATGTTAAATTCAACAAGAGCAAAGTCAAAAGCCTCCCCTTTGCCTTCCATCATGATTGGAAGTTCCCTGAGGCCTTCCTAGCCATGCTGAACTGTGAGGCAATTAAGCCTCTTTCCTTTGTAAATTACTCAGTCTCGGATAGTTCTTTACAGCTGTGTGAAAACACACTAATACAACATGTAACATATTTTACAAAATATTTTTAAAAGGTTAGCCCCTGCTGTTTTCCTTGGCTTATTAAAAATTTAGTCTTAACCCTGATAACTTCCTCAATCCATTGATGATATTTTAATAACTTTTGACATTAGCCATATCAAAGGCAATCTGAAAATCTAAATAGATGCCCATATACTAAATTTACATGTAAGCCATTCCTAGCCCCCTAAAATAATAATTTTATTGATGGATTATGCTAATCAATAAAATCATTAAAATTTAGTGTGAACTGGCCAGAGATCAAAACTCAAATAGATAAGAAACTGTGGTTCAGAGAAGCTGACTATCATGTTCCCACAATTAATTATGCCAGCACGTGGCCCATGAGTGTTTCTACAGGTTGAGAAGCAGAAACTATAATAGAATGAGAATCCCTTCTTCCCAACCCTTAGTCTATTGTTCCTTCTGCTTTACCACACTCTCATTTTTATATCATTTTCTCCAAAATTCCAACACCATATATGGCATATATAGGGATACACAATAACCAGGGATTTTTGAAAAATACTGTACTTTATTGCTACCCTCTTAGATAAAAGTATTTGAAAGTTTTTTTTTTCCTTTACAAGAACTTTTCAAAAAATGCTAACTCCCCTAAGAAAATAGCTTAGCCTTGAGTATAGTTATAGTGTAATCTCATCTTAAACTTATAAGCAATTTAAAAATACATCAACATCAGCTCTAATGGCTGTTCTCAGAAGGACTGTGTTTCTTTATTTAAGATGCACTGTAGGCCGGGCATGGTGGCTTATGCCTGTAATCCCAAAACTTTGGGAGGCTGAGTCGGATGGATCACTTGAGGTCAGGAGTTCAAGTCCACCATGGCCAACATGGCAAAACCCTGTTTCTACTAAAAATACAAAAATTAGTCAGGTGTGGTGGTGTATGCCTGCAATCCCAGCTACTCAGGAGGCTGAGGCAGGAGAATCGCTTGACCCAGGAGGCGGAGGTTGCAGTGAGCGGAGATCGTGCCACTGCACTCCAGCCTGGGTGACAAAGTGAGACTCTGCTTCAAAAAAAGTCATTAATTAAATAAAATAAAATGCACTGTGAACAGTTACTTCCAGCAAACCATGCTCCCACACTCCTTTCTCACCTGCCAGCACCACATAGAAGGACTGAGTTAATAGAGCATCCTAAGCTCCTAGTAGCTGAAGCTGTGATTCTCATACGTAACGTGCATCCAACTTAACTGGGGAGCAAGTTTAAAATGCAGCTTCCTGGACTCCTCTCCAATAATGACTAAAGAGGCCTAGGGTGAAGTTTAAAGCATTTGCCTTTTTATTAAACACCAGAGGATATTCTCCTTTAGGGAATCTGGAAAGCACATTTTGAGAAACACTAAAATTATTAGCCACATAGTAGGTGCTCACATTTCACAGTTTTGCATTGTTCTCTCACCTGGTACAAGGCGCAGCGAGGGATGAGGCTGCAGACATAAAGAATTCACTATTCCCCAGCTCTGGGCAACCCTTGGACCTTCTTTAGCAAGGTGAAGTAAGCCAATTGCTCTTGCTTTCAGTTCAGGGAATTAAAATCCAGTGTTGGTGGATGGAGCTATTTCGGTGGTGCTCTCTTGCCTTTGGATTTCAGTTTCCTTGGTGATTAGCCAAGCATGAGCCTGACACCCTTCAGTTAGGAGGAAAATGCATGTGGTTTGGCATTTTGTAACTTTTGTTTTCTTTGTGGAGCCAGGAAACTCAGTATCTTGATGAATTTTGAGTCACAGACATGGTGAAAGTTTTATACCCCTTTTTTCATATATAGCTGACATAATTTATCTTTTAATTGTATTTATTGCAATGCTGGAGTGTTATAGCAAGTACTTCCAAAAAAGCCACATACTGTCACTGCTCTCAAGTTTATATTGCACCCCTCATTTGGCATCCACACTGTAGCATTTAAATGAGGATTGCTAACTGCCGCAGCATAAGCAAAATGCTAAGTTTTCTTTTGAGTTATTTTATTGAACAGAATCATTCCAAAGGAAATTTTGAATACATGACAATTTCCTTAAAGATCCATATTGAGTCGCATGAATATAAATTTCTCTATTACATGCATGAGAGACGCTGCCATGTACTGCATGAATCCTGTCTTCCAATCTTCAGAAGGAAAAATAAATACATAAAGGCTGAAGATCAGTTATGTAAAGAGAGTGGGAAAAAGGAAGGCATAAACCTAGCCTCTATCTTTGGCTACTTTCATGCTTTTCTCCTTTCATCCCCCAAATAATAAACCAAAAGAGACAAGCAAGGCCCTGAGCCAAGCAGCTGCCCTGAGTGACCCCGGAGAGCCTTCGACCTAAAATCTTCTCTCTGCTGCTCCAGCAGCACCAACCTGCTCTCCCCAGTGGCACAGCAGAGAGCAGACCTTTATCTGTCAGCAGACCTGACACTCCAGACTCACAAAGCTCTAGGTGATTCTAATACAGGCTGAGTTTCTCCTTGGTGCTTTTTCTTTCCTAGAAATGCTTCCATCTCACTAGGCTCTGAGGCTCACTTTCCTTTGAATTGCCCAGGAGCCCACTGGCCTTGTCTGCACTGTTTTGCAGCTTTTCTTCTTCTCTATGCAAAGTTATTGCCTCTTCCTGGTGCTGGAGGCGGTGGCTGTCAGTGAAGTCCAGGGGCTGAGTATAGATGCTGATGAGCTTAATGGGCTTTCCGTTCTAGGGAGATTTCTTTGGAAGCATTTCCTTCATAAGTTGTCAGTGAATTTCATGTGAGATAATTACGGGTCCAGAATGAGAAGCTTTTTATTGGGAGGCAGCCTATTTAACAGCCTCAAGACAGATTACCTAGGTAATACCATGAGTCCTTCTCAAGTAAGTCATGTATAAAACTCTGGAAAATGGCAGAGAAGAAGGTACAGGTGAGCATTAGAAACATCAATTAGGGACATTCATGAGAAAACTATAGAAAAACTATGCAAAGGTAGGTAGGAACAAGCCTTTTTATTTATCTCCAAAGCCACTGAGAGACACACAGAGAAAGAGAAAGAGGAATGGGAGAGAGAGAAAGAAAGAGCTAGAGAGAGAGGTCAGCATTACTGTCTGTGTTGTAGATGAGAAGCCTTGGAAACTCAGTGACTTGCCCTGGTTATCCAGGCCCTGGGGCTTGTTGAAGCTGGACCCCAGAAGGTGTGTCACTGAGCAAGGCCAACGCACTTTTCATGACAGCTTGATGCCTCTTAGAGACTTGGGCCTAGAAAGGCAGAGTTGGCCTTGGTTGCTGGAGAAGCTGGAAATGAGTTTATTGAAAGGAAAGGCAGCAGTGATGGCAAGGGAGGATTTTGTGAGTAGGGTAGAGGAAAGTGAGGAGCAGAGTACAATGAGAAAATGCTATAAAGCAAAGGATTTAATTAGGCAAAGTGTACATGTTTTGTAAACAGTGAGGATTTATCAGGGATCCAACATGATCGATCATCAAGTTAGATTTTTTTGTTTTCCATTAACATCTTTTCTTCAGAATTAACTCCCAGGTTGTGATGGTTAACTTACGTGTTGATTTCACTGGGCCATGGGATGCCCAGATGGCTTGTTAAACATCATTTCTGAGGGTTTCTTGGGCGTTTTGGGAAGAGGTTAGTATTTGATCATAGACTGATTAAGCTGATGTCCTCCCCAGCTTCAAGGGGGTGGGTGGGCACCACCCATTCCCTTGAGGGTCTGAATAGAACAAACAGGTAGAGGAAGGTTGAAGTCTCTCTGCCTGACTGCTTGAGCTACAATATCAGTCTCCTGCCCTTGGTGCTCCTGGATTTAGACTGGAATCTACACTATTGGCTCTCTGGCTCTTAGGCTTTCGAACTACATTGTCGACATTCCTGGGTCTCCAGCTTGCAGATGGCAGATTGTGGGACTTCTCAGCCCCCATAATTATGTAAGCCAATAACTCAGACTATATATATTATACTATACTACTGGTTCTATTCATTTGGAGAACCCTGATGAATACAAAGCTTTTGTATTCATTTAAGACAAAAAGAAAACATTTGGGCTATCTTAGTCCAGATTATAATTTTTTTTAGAATCACATTTATTACATTTTTTTAAATCAAAATTTTAAATAATCTTTTTAGTTATATTTATTGAAATCACAGTTTTCCTTTTAGTGTGCACAATTTTTTAATGCATAGGTTTATTTCAGATTGTGGCACTGTGCTAAGATTCTAAATGGATATTTTTCCCCCAGCTCCCTGCCACTGTGGTGATATCAGAGGAGGCTTGGTAGGGGGTTAGGACTTCCAGCACTGTGCAGAGGTAACACCCCACTACCCAATTTATGAAGGCTATGTAGGAAGCAGTAAAGAAGTGTTTCAGCTCCTTCCACTGCTCATCCCACAGCCAGGGAAGAATGACTGGAGACTTAGTGGAGAGGTAGTGGAGAGGTAGATGCTTTATCCTCACCCAGCAATAATGAAGATTCATTCTTCTTGCATATCAGAGGAGGCTGGGTAGGGACCTAGACATCTACTCTGACCAGGCAGTAGTGTGTGCCTTCCTTATCTTGCCAAGTGCTGAAAGAAGTCAGCTAGACAGAAAGTGATGCTGGAAACTTCAACACCCTCCTCTCAACAATTGGTAAAACAATGACATAGGCAATCAGCACGGGTACAGGAGAACTGAACAATACCATCCCCAACGGGATCTACTCAATATTTATAAACACATCTGCCAGCAAAAGCAGAATTCATATTCTTTTTGAGTACCCATGGGACATGTGTCCAGATGGACTATCTGCTCGGCTGTAAAGCAAAACTAAGCAAACTCAAAAGAATTGAAATTATACAGAGTAGGTTTGCCTACTACAATGGAATCAACCCGGAAATCAATAACAGAAAGATAGCAGCCAAATCTCCATGAACTTGGAAACTCAACAGTGCCCTTCCAAATAATCCATGGGTACAAGAGGAAATCTTGAGAGAATTAAAAATAATATGCTGAACTTAATGAAAATGAAAGTACAACATGTCAAAATTGTGTGGCACAGCTAAAATAGTATTGAATGAGAAATGTATATCACTAAATGCATATGTTAGAAAATAGGGAAAGTCTCAAATCAATAATCTAAGCTCCCATCTCAGGAACCTAGGAGCAAAATAAACCCAAAGTAAGCAAATGGAAGCCAATGACAAGAAAAGCAGAAATCAATGGAATTGGAAGAAAAGGAGAAAATCAATGAAACAAAGAGCTGGTTCTCTGAAAACACCAGTAAAAATTATAAACCTATAATATGAGTGACAAAGAGAAAAGAGAAAAGACATAAATAGCCAATATCAGTAATAAAACAAGGAAAATCATTATAGGCCCTGTAGACATCAAAAAGGTACAAAGGGAATATTACAAACAGCTCTCACACATAAATTCTGTGACTTTGAGGAATGGATCAATTCCTCAAAAAACACAAGCTGCTTCAATTCACCCAATATGAAATAGACAATTTGAATAGCTCTGTAACTTTTAAGAAATGAATTTGTAATTTAAAATCTCTCAGAAAAGCTTCCTATTCCAGATTGTTTCACTGGAGAATTCTACCAAATGTTTTAAGGAAAATTAAAGCCAACTTTACACAATCTTTTCTAGAAAATAGAAGAGAATACTTCTTAATTCATTTTATAAAGCAAGTATCATCCTAACACCAAAAACCACACAGACAGTAACACACACACACACACACAGAGAGAGAGAGAAAATTAAAAACAACCCTCATGAATATAGGTGAAAAAATATGTTTAAAATATTAGCAGATAGAACTTAGCAATATATAAAAAGAATGGTTTTTGTTTTTGTTTTCTTTTTCTCGGGGTGCAAAGCTGATTCCATATCTGAAAATTATCAAGGTAATCCATCATGTCAATAGGTCGAACAAGAAAAAAATACACGATTATATCAGAGGATTAAGAAAAAGCATTTGATAAAATTTAACATCCAGTCATGATAAAAAACAAGTCCCAGACAAATGCGAATGGAAAAGACGACCTGAACTTGATAAAGAGTTTACAAAAATCCTACAGCCAATATTATATTTAAGGGTGAAATCTGGATGTTTTACTTCTATGATCAGAAACAAGACAAGGATGTCTGCTCTCACCACTGTTAACATAGGCTGATGGAAGTTCTAGCAAGTGTAATAAAGCAAGAAAGGACATAAAAGGCAAACAGATTGGAAAGGAGGAAATAAACCTGTGCCTATTTATATGTGACATAATTGCCTTTGTGTAAAATCCCAAGAAATCTACCGTAAAAAAGAAAGAAAAGAAAAGACTAAAAGAACTAATAAGTGAGTTTAGCAAGGTCACAAGACACAAGATAAACATTCAAAAAATCAATTGTATTTCTATATACTAGTAATGGGCATTGAAGTGAACAATACAATTACATTTACAATTGCTCATAAAAATGCAATA
This sequence comes from Theropithecus gelada, assembly GCF_003255815.1. NCBI lineage: Eukaryota > Metazoa > Chordata > Mammalia > Primates > Cercopithecidae > Theropithecus > Theropithecus gelada. The sequence goes on from NC_037685.1 coordinate 47,899,659, forward strand.
CTTAGGTGTAAATCTAACAAAATATGTAGGGAACTTGTGTGGCAAAAACCACAAAATGCTGATAAAAGAAGTTAAAGATCTAGATTAAAAGAAAGATATTTCATGTTTATAGATTTGAAGGCATTATAGTGTCAATTTAGTAGTAATCAGCCTAGTAGTAGTCAGTTCTCCCCAGATTGACATATAGGCTAATGCATTCCTATCAAAATCACAGTAAAATTTTTGTAGATATAAAGGTATTAGATGATACCTTTCTAAAATTTACATTGAAAGGTAAAGAAGGTAGAATAACTAAAACAATGTTTATAAAGAAGAATTAAGTGGGAGGAATTAACCTTCTCCATTTAAAGTCCTTAAAGCATGTTACACATAGGTCAATGGAACGGAATAAGGACGCAGAAATAGAACCACACACACAAAGGGACTCCATTGATTTTGGGGAAGTGAAATTGTTTATGAATTGGCAACATGCGGGATCCGTGTGGTGATGTAAATATTCTATATTTTCACTGCATTAATGTCAATATCCTGGTTGTGATAGTTTTGCAGGATGTTACTATTGAAACAAATTAAGTAAAGAGTACACGAGATTTATCTGTATTATTTCTTACAACTGTATGCAAATCTAAACTTACTTCAAAATTAAAACTTTAAAAATATTTAAAGGTAATAGAAACAGGATACATATAGACATAATAAAGCGCATGAATGGACATCATTTATTTCGATTTTCAAATTGCCTTTTTTTTTTTTCTTTTTCAAAACTAGAGTGTCACTCTGTTGCCCAGGCTGGAGTGCGGTGGTGATGTGATCTCAGTTCACTGCAATCTCCACCTCCTGGGTTCAAGTGATTCTCCTGCCTCAGCCTCCCGAGTAGCTGGGATTGCAGGTGTATACCACCATGCCTGGCTAGTTTTTGTATTTTTAGTGGAGACGGGGTTTTACCATGTTGACCAGGCTGGTCTCGAACTCTTGACCTCAAGTGATCCACCCGCCTCAGCCTCCACATGAGCCACTGGGCTGGGCCCTCAAATTGCCTTTGACAAGGCCAATATGAAACTTCACTGATCAAGGAAAGTATCATGGTTAAAAGACCTAATTTGGAATCTGGTAGTATTTTATCTTTAAACAAAAAAGAAAAGTATTTGTGCATGCTTGTGTGTGCATGTTTGTGTTGTGTATTTAAATTACTTGGCTCTGTCCACTAGAAATACGTAGAAACGTTGATTGATCCAATACTCAATCTCACAGTGTGCTGTTGTGAATCCTTACAGTTCAGAAGGTCTCCATGTCATTTCTCTTCACAAACATTTGCAAGATGTCCCAGAGGGAATACTTGATTCCAAATTTAGCACCAGGAAAAGATAACAACAAAACACTATTTGCAACCATGTGTTAACAATCCACTAATGCCAATTTTATGTGACATATTATCAGTTGTTTTCATTATTATGATAAAACGTGTAAGCTATTCGCATAGTCTCTAATATTTGTGTCCATCTGTCAACTCAAATCCTGTCAGTACTGGTCATCTATGTCTTATGGATAGGGTCAAAGGCTTTTAAAGTTGGAGAGCCCTTAGGTAATATTATTTAACACATTAAAAAAGAATCAAAGAATTTAAAGAGCTTGTCTAATATCACAAAAATAATCAAGCTCACCTGCTTCACAATTCATTAACTTCATACAAATGTCCTTTTAGCAATAAAAAATGACTTACTAAACACTGTGCTTCCTACAAAAAGCAAACTGCTGTCAGCAAATGTTTGTCGTTGTATGTGGATGTTAAATGCATTTTCCCAGGTAACAGTGAATTGAAGCCTCCAAATGGGAGTTTTTTTACTTTAGTTTGAATGGAAGACCTTCAACATCTTCTCTAGACATCCACGTAAACCAGGTGCCATGTATGAGAACTTTCCAAAGAACATTATCTTGTGCTGATGAAAGATTAGTTAGCATTATCTTAAATAAAAATGACAGCACAATGTTATGCTATATAAAGCTTGCTGTCCATCTCATCAAATAATTATTGATTGCATCCAATAGACAAGGCATCGTGCTGGCTGCTGCAGAGACGGAACTGAGAAACGCGTAGTCATTGCCCTCAAGGCACTTGGTAGCAGTTTTACCAGGGAAGCTTGGAAGCACCATCAAAAAACAAGCCCATAGCATGAACAAAGATAGACAAGAAATGTATTTAATGAAAATCCAGTGGTCCAGTTGTGCGTGTGTTTGTGTGTGTGCATGTGTGTGCGTGTCTGTGTGTTTCATTTGAAATCATCGGATTTCCACGCAGAGACTAAGCTAGAGTTGTAGATTGTGGCTATATAGAGGAGGGCTCCATACGACAGGGTCAGAGGTTCTGAACAGGAGAAATGACATTCTCAGTTTAATATATGCATCAAATAGCAGTGTTGCACTGAAGTGAGGATGTAAAAGGCCAGTGCTTAGCCTTTTTGACTATTTGTCTGTCAAAATAGTAAGTGATGGTTTTTACTAGTGTGAAGGTAGTAAATATAAAAAGCAGGGATTGAAGGGAAAATGAGGGGAAAACTGCAGCCATTGGCAGATGACAGGGAGCTGTCCTGGGGGAGGGGATCCCAGATGGCACCGCGGTTTCTAATCTACATAACATGCAGCAGTGAACATGAGGAAGGAGAGAAGGACGAATGAATGATTCAGAGATTTCAAGTGAGAGAGCATTGAATTTTTAAGTTAGAAATATGGCCATCTTCTGAGAATGAGCCAATCTGGGCTGGGGCTGGAAGCTGGAAAAGAGGCAAAAAGATTTCTAACGGTTACTGTGAGGATTGTAATGTGGCATTATCAAGAGGTGAATCGGGGAACTTCTTAGCAGCCAGACAGGGTCCATCTGAGATGTCAGAATGAATTTGTGGCAGATGTAAATGATACCGAATTACAGTCAGATCCAATGATTGACCATGTCATTTACTACAATTAGGAATGACTAACTATGATGGAAAAAAAATGGTGGCACCTTATCAGTGGCTTTTGCTACTTAAATGCTAAGCCCTAAGGTTCAGGTTTTCTTGAGACCTGAAAGAAGTCAAAATAGGCAATTGCTTTAGAAACTATGGATGAATTGAAGGAGGGGAGATGCCAGTGGGAATGAAAAGCAGGTTTAGAAAGTGGAAGAGAATAACATAGGCTATTAAAGATGAGAGTCAGGATTTGAATATCTTGGAAATAGGGTGCTTCTAGATATTTGCACCAGAAATACTCAGTCATGGAGAAAGATATGATTGGAAGCATTTGGACAAGATCTTTAGTAAATGCATAGTCTTTTTGATGTAACCGAAATGACATTTGAGGAAGCTAGGAATAAAGTGAAAAACGAATCACTGATACTCACAGAATTTGATTATCATGCTTGTTATATTATGAAGTATGTGAGAAGAAATTATCTCAACTTCCATTAATTTTCTAGAAGTGAATTGGAGTAACTACTAAAGTCATGTGAGCATGGCTGGATAAGAGCACAGCACAGTAGGATTTTGTAGAGATTACCCACACTGTTTGTAACCCCTTATACTTCAAATAACTGTTTTTGGTCTACAAAGCAATGGCACGATCTTGGCTCACTGCAGCTTCCACCTACCAAGTTCAAGCAATTCTGCCTCAGCCTCCTGAGTAGCTGGGATTACAGGCGCCTGCTTCCACACCCAGCTAATTTTTGTATTTTTAGTAGAAATGGGGTTTCACTGTATTGGTCTGGCTGGTCTCGAACTCCTGACCTCGTGATCTGCCCACCCCGGCCTCCAAAAGTGCTGGAATTTTAAGCGTGAGCCACCACGCCCAGCCCTAAGAACTTTCATGTATATTACATCACAATATTAACAGTGTGGTAATGCATTTTTACTCTCATTTTACCAAGTAAGAAACTGCAGAACTGGAACATTGAATGACTTGCCTAATTCCACATAGCTCCAGGTGGCTTCTGAAGATGTGTTGACTTCCTCCATGGTTTTGCTGGGCACTGCTGTTCCTAACTCAGGAAGGCATAGGGAAGCCAAACCTCTAGATGGAGGTTTCTTGACCTCAGCACTATGAACATTTATGGCCAGATAATTCCACGCTGTGGGAGCTTCTCTGTGCACACTAGGATGTGTAGCAACATCTCTGCCCAACTGTCACCCCCAGTTGTGACAGGAAAAATATCTCCAGAAATGACCAAGTGTCCCCTGGAGGGTATGATTGAGAACCATTGCTCTAGATTATACATTGTTCACATTTAACAATGTATGGTGTGTCACATCATATGAAGCTCACATTTCAGTATCACTAAGCCATGTGGTGGCACAAGTGCAAACTGGGTAATTAGGTAATGGTTTACTTGTACCTGAAAGTAGTTTTAAGATTTTGGCATTGTCCTCCAGCTCAACTGGTCTTCTGACCCAAATTTATTGGAAAAGCTGGGAACGTGTGGGATGCCTTATTACTTCTGTTTTATTTAGGCCCTTGTAACAGCAAAGAATAAAAACTCAGCCTTTATGGGAAAGGTGGACATAATCAGGCACCGATTGTGGCAGATGCAAATATACAAGCGTATAGAAAGGAACTTGCGTCAGGGATCACCTGCCTTTTCCAGGTCCTTCCACTGGCTGCGAAGCCCTTTCTTCATAGTTTCTTCTGCTGTCTCTGTCTAATACCCATCCATTACAAAGGATCCAGTCCTCTCTGGGCTCTCTAGACAAAATTCCCAGAGAACTCAGATTAGCTATGCATACTACCTCATGGGTGACACTCAGATGTCCACAGGCATAACTCTTATACTCCCACCCGGGTGAGGCTCACTCTCCCTCAGGCGACACGCAAATTCCCCCTCATGGTGGGTGCTCACCTCCCCTCACGGTGGATGCTCACCCTCCCCTCATGGCGGGTGCTCACCCTCCCCTCATGGCGGTGCTCACTCTCCCTCATGGCGGGTGCTCACCCTCTCCTCATGGCGGTGCTCACTCTCCCCTCATGGTGGGTGCTCACTCTCCCCTCGCAGCGATGCTCACTCCCCTTCTTGGTTGTTGCTCACTCTTGCTCAGGAGTAATGAGGCTTCATTGGTTTTGTGTCTCCCCTTATCCAATCCCGGTTCACACAGGGCAGAGAATAGACTGTGGCACACTGACCCTGGTGCTATGCCCCAAGGTATATTTTCAAAGGTAAGCCTTTTAAAGAATGTATGGTTGATCAGCTTTCCATGACCACTGAGATTTCACACTTAGTTGACTAAGAGAGCCAACAAACTATTTCAGTCTTCAGAGATCAAGTTTCTCAGCCTCTACTAGTATGCTGATAAAATTATATCGTAACATCCTTAAAATTGATTCATAAGTCACCTATGGTGAAGAAAATTGTGCTTTAGAAATCCAGAATTAACTATTTCCTATGTGTTCTTAATTGTAAAGACTTCAGAGTACTAATTCTTTAAGTATTCAAGCAGAACTTTTAAAATTAGGAGACTATTAAATTTCTCAAACTGAAATCACACTTCATTCCCAAAGTTTCCCAAGTATGTTTACTGCATTTAGTGAGTTTTCTGAGCAAGTTAGAGTCCTTAAGAATAAAGGAGACTATGTGAATGTGAACTATCACTATTTGCTCTTAACTTGGCGATCAAAGGAGACCTTCACAAAATAGAACAGAAGAGGGTTCCCTTGTTTAATGTACAGAATGAGAACAGGCAGATTATAGCTTTGAACTTGCATGTAATGTGAACTCTAAGACCTGAAGACACTTCTTTCATGAATAATTTAAAACTTCACCTGGGTCAAGTTATCCTTTAAAGGAATTTATTTTCACAGTCATGTTTAATCATTAGTAATTTTGCTGCTTTCTTTTATTCTAGGTAATGTATGATGTTGTTGGGGCAATTGAAAAAAATAAAGACTCCCTTTCACAGAATCTTCTGTTTGTAATGAAAAGTAAGTTGATTTTTTTTCCTGCCCTACCCTGGTTGAAATGCCATACATCCATTATTCCTTTATCTCTGAATATTTTCCTATAAAATATGTACCAGCTAAAGCATAATTGAAATACCTTTTGCATTCTAATGCCTAGAATAATAAGAAATGGGTCTTGCTGCACTGTATGTTTGCTAGAATGTAATTTGGAGTCCAGTGGAAACCATAATTTAACTAAGCTTTTAGCAGATAGAAATGTAAAATACCTTTACTACTGTAGTGGGTTGAATATAGAAAAGCTTTTCTGTGAAGACTAATGAAGATGAGTGTGACTTCCAACTTTATTTAGGCCACAATAGGGTGAATTTCATTACTTAAGATGACTCTGGAGCACAACTAAGGGTGGTATTTTATTCTTATGTACTTTCAGTTATAAAATATTAATGCTCACTATGTAGGAGGAGTAGAAATGGAAGGAATATATATATGTATACACATGTAAGTTTAAATTTACGGGACCCTTCTACTTAGTGAGCATTAATACTTTATATGCATATATCTACTATAATTCTACACTATATACAAGACCATATACAAAATGTATATGTGTGATAATTAAATGTATATTCATACATATATACATAATTCTGTCTCTAGTAATTATTTTCTTAGCAGTTCTGCAGTGATTCACATTTTTCTAATAACCTTTTTTGTGAATTAAAACATTGCATCTTGTATGCTTTAAGTTACTATAAATGAAATAGTCATTCATCTTTAAAAGAAGTGCAGAATAGCTTTTCATGAAAAAATTGAATGCTCTAGCACTGAAAATAAGAAATCCATATCACTTCTGGTTTGAGAAACATATTTGCCTCAAATTACAGCAACACAGTTGTAATACATTGTTTTTCACTGAAGATTTTTCTGCTTGCCTCTAGAACTTAACGTTTATTGTGAGCTCTCTTAGCTAAAACTAACGGAAAAAAAAAACAAGGAATAACATTATGAAGATGGAAAGAATTGGTCTTTTTTATTATCATTAGAAAATTTTCCTTTTAATGTGTGACTATTTGCACTTTTATTTATAATGCACTTCCCTATCTTTTAGGAAGATCTAATATATAGCGTGTATTTAAAAGTTTACACAATGCTTTTCTTACTTTTGTATTTCATGGTGATAGGATATGTGTGTGTGTGTACGTGTATGTGTGTATGTGTGTGTGTGTATTTAGAATGAAAATATGATGGCTAGTGATATTGCAATTCTGCTTATCTTAATAGAGTGCCTATATTTTAAAATCATTCTTTTATGTAAATTTGTACACAAAAAGTTCCAGGAAAAATACAGTTGAGTCTTTTTTTTATTCTTTAGGAGGTAGGTGCTTCTGAGTAAAAGGACAGAATTTACAATGTGCCCTTTTGTATTTTGTATTTATACAGGAGGTGTCAGATTTTTTCTTTTTTTGTAAAGGGCTAGAGAATAAATATTTTAGACCTTGTGCACCATAAGATCCTTGTTGCAATTACTTACCTCTGCTGTTATAATGTGAAAAACAGCTGTAGACAATACAAATGGATGTGACTGTGTTCTGATAAAATTTTATTTATAAAAACAGGCAGTGGGTCATGTTTGGCTCAGGAGCCATGACTGCTCACTCACTCTATCATAAAAGCAAAATATTTGTGGTTGCCATCATGTTTTATGAATCTGTAAAATACTTTGATGCTTGTGCATCATTATTAAAAGCAAATGTAATTCATAAATAATAATTTTTATTTGCAGTTACTTTGCTTATAGTATCTAATTCAATTTTCATAGCATCAGAAAGCTCCCAGTTGAGGAAGATGGTGAAGTCTGTTGTAGAATCTACACAAGCAGAGCTGTGTCTCTGAGACCGCTAACCGGGTGTAGTCAGGGAGCTTAGAGACAGCTCATAGAGACACGCAGCAAATACACTCATTTGTGCCTAAGATTAGAAGTAAAGTCTAGTTCACTCAAAAGGAGGCAAATAACAACAACAACAAGAAAGCCAAAATGCAGACTTTTAATTCTGCTCACAGGAATAGGAAATTTTAGGATTTAGGAAAATTTAGGATTTACTGTCAATTATGTTAATAATTATTGAGTCTTTTTTTTTTCTGTGTGTCTCTGTACACTTGCTTATAAGTTAGCTTATCCCACTTTACTGGTAGAAAGACCCTGGACAATGATTGTAGATTCCAGTAAGGGACACTTCCGCTCTGAGTATGTATGTAGAGTGACATGAAGAAAATGGTTTGTGGTCAGTGACTCCTTGTAATCCCAATGAGGTAAATATGCCTCTTCACCAGGAGTTCCTTTGCTAGGTTTTAAGAGGCAAATGGATAGTAGAGTTCTCTTTTAAGTCCTGGAGGGAACTTGCTGTCTCTTGCCATGTGTTCAGCTGTGGTCAGGGCTCTCCCGTTAGGGTCCCAAAGTATCATGGCATCTCCCTGTGTCCATTGGATGACATGAGTCTTGCTATACCTGCAGCCTGACCACATGATTCAGGGAAAATACAAAACTGGGTCAGTTACATATTTTGGACCATATTTATGTCTCATGTCTTCAGTTTTTTAAATCTTTTATATTTTTCTTTTAAAAATTTTTTTTGCGGCCGGGCGCGGTGGCTCAAGCCTGTAATCCCAGCACTTTGGGAGGCCGAGACGGGTGGATCACAAGGTCAGGAGATCGAGACCATCCTGGCTAACACGGTAAAACCCTGTCTCTACTAAAAAATACAAAAAACTAGCCGGGTGAGGTGGCGGCACCTGTAGTCCCAGCTACTCCGGACGCTGAGGCAGGAGAATGGCGTGAACCCGGGAGGCGGAGCTTGCAGTGAGCTGAGATGCAGCCACTGCACTCCAGCCTGGGTGACAGAGCGAGACTCCATCTCAAACAAACAAAAAAAAAATTTTTGCACTACCTACCTTCTCAGTAATGTTTTCAGTTTTATTAGAGGCATTTTCTCAATTATAAGAATAAAATGTTGCATTACTTATCTGTGGGTTCACTTATACATAGACCTGTTATAAATATAAATAATAATTGTTTAATTATGTATTTAAATTGGCTATACTATTATGTATTTATCATTTAACTTTTTATTTTGAAGTGGTTTTAAACTTAAAGTGACAGAATTATTGTAAAGTACTCCCAGATATCCTCTTCCCAGATTCATTTTTTTCATTTCCTTAGTTTTACTGTCTTGCTATCTTTCTTTCTATCTCCTTCCATCTTTTGTTCTCCTCTTTCCTTCCTGTGTCCCGTGTGTGTGTGTGTGTGTGTGTGTGTGTGTGTGTGTATGTGTATGTGTGTGTGTGTGTTTACTTTCTGAATCATTTGAAAGTAAGTTGCTTGCCTCTTCTTGTCTAAATACTTTGGTGCCCACCCTAAGAGAAGGGACATTATCTTAGATAACTTCAGTAAGTTATCAGAATATTCAACAGTCATGTACTACTCATATCTAATCCAGAGTTCATATAAAGTTTTACCAATGGTCCCACTAATATTAGTCTTTTATGGTCATTTTCTCCTAATTCAGGATCATTGATTGCATTTAGTTATCATTTTTCCTTTAAATCTGAGACAGTTCTTTAGCTTTTCTCTCTCTTTCATGACATTTTCTTTAATGCCAGTTAATTCATAGAAATCACTGTGTTTGAGTTTATATTAGAAGTAGGTTATGAATTTTTGACCAGGAGTCCCAAGAGGTAGTGAAGTATCCTCCTTGGTACATTACATTTGGCGGCAGTCACGGTTTGAAACAGGTTCACCATGAGCACTGTGTAAGGTGGTGCTCTTCAGCTTCTTCTAACATAAAGCTTGCTGTTTTCCCTTTGTTATTAATGAGTAATTTGTGAGAAAGTACATTGAGACTATGTAAATACTCTGTTCCTCATCAAACTTTTACCCATTAGTTTTATATACATTTATGATTCTTGCCTAAATCGTTTCTCACGATTGCAAAATTTTGAATTTCTTACCCCATCTTTCCATAAACAGTGGCATTCTACTATAATAATTCCCACTTCTTTATCTATTAATTAACTTATTAGTGTACACTCATGGATTCTTATGTTGTTCAATGAATAATGATTCATTACTATCATTATATTGATGCTAAAATTGTTTAAGATTTGAGCAGTAAGAACCTCTTCAGGTTAGCTCCTATTTCTTTTTGACATATTCTCTTGACTTTTTTTTTTTTTTTTTAAACACTGCCTTACATTCTGGCCTTCCAAAAATGTTCCAGAATCATTCATCTTGCCTCAAATCTAGAATCAGACATTTGTTCAGGAAGCCTTGATATATCTTAGAAAAGAATGGTATTCAGAAACTCCAAGATCTGGGGGCTGGGTGAGCTCATTGCTACTGGGGTATGATTGCTTTTAGGACCTTTCGGAATTTGAACATTTAAGATGTAAGTATAGATAACATATAGGTATATAGATCTGTAACTGTGTATTAAGAATCATGGATTTCTCTTGCTCTCTCTAATTTTATCCCAACATCACAGGGCCTCTTTTGCATTACATAATTGTATCTCCTTTTCCTGACAGTTCTTCCTGCTTCCCTGTTCGTTTATTACCTAATGTAGGGATTTTTTTAATGGAACGCATTACAGATATATATTATGTCACCCGTATTTTGCACCTGGGCAGGCAAAATGATTTGAGTGTGGAAAAGGTAGAAACTAAACTGCTTTGCCATGAAACGCTGCCAACTGTCTGATTGGCGAAGCATGATCCTAGTGATTTATGTTCATTATTTCACATTTTAATTTTGCAATGATTCTCAAAGTAGGTACTGTCATCATTATTTTATAGGAAAGGACACTTAGGCTTAAAAACTGCCTACATGCAGATATAAGTAACACAAGAAACATTACCTTTGATCCTTAACCACCACATACATTGTTTTCCCTATGATTTTAAAATTTGTAACCCCAAATCCACTCATCTGAGCTCCAGTTTCTCCCTGAGGTGTCAAGAAAGGAATATGGACTCAGAATTATTTGATTTTTGTAACTTAAACATGAAAATATATCATTTTGCTTTTACCTTTTCATCTTAACTGCGTTTTTTTAATTGTTTTTTGTTGTTGTTGTTTTGTTTTGTTTTTTAAATAAAAGGACACTTCTTTTCCCTTCTTTCACCTAGCAACTGCCACACCAAGTAAGGCAGGTCCTCTCACAGGTACTTACAGACGGCTCTGATACAGGTGAGTTAGGTCCTGGGGAAACATTTTCCTGAATAATTATTTTCCTGGAATGGGGCGTTTCTAACAGAGTCCATAAGTCTTCATGATTTGACAAGTGCACAAAAGCCGTTTAGGTCTGAGCAGGTAAGATTTGGTTCTGAAAACTAGGATAGAAGCGTCACTCAGAGAGCAAGGCCCAGTTGGGATCAGGATTCCTGGTCAAGGGTAGTGAATGTCAGAATTGGTCAATGATGTTAAATAGTGGAGGAAATAAAATAAGGATACAGGAAAAGGTAGACTCCTCAATCTGCTGAAGCAACGACATCTTGCACCTAGAATGTATCAGTGGCTAAAGCTCTCGTATGAGGAGTAAGTTCAATGCTTAAGTAAAAATTTTAGTGCCACTTACGATATTCATTTATTTATTTCCTAGCTAGTGAAAATGTCGTGATCAATCATTTGTTCCAGTCGAAATTGTCACAGACAGGATCCCTCGTATCTGCCTATCCTTCCTTTAAATTCCGAGGACATAAGTCTGCCCTGCTCAGTAAGAAAATGACAGCTTCTTCAATTATTGGAGAAAACAAGAATTATCTAGAACTTAGTAAGGTAGGAGTTTTTGTGATTATTGTTGGGTTATTTTTAATTTTGATAAGTATATTTGCTTCTTTTTTTTAAAAAAAGCACAATTTTGAATACCAAAGAAATAGATATTTTAATAGAAAATATTAAGGAAAAGAATGTCTATCTGATGTGTAACCATCAGAATGAAGGAAGAGTAGAGGAAGGTGCAGCAGGGTGACAATTGTAATAGTAAGTATAGTCTGAGTCATTTTATTGGTTGTCTGTGCAACATCCCAGTTATGTTTCATCTCTGACTGCCTTTTTGATGCATAGAAGGTAACTTCAGATACTGTAGGCTTAGAGGGAGCAAACTTAGCTATCTTGTTCTGTTGATATTAATCACTTCAGATAATTGAGGTCTCTAAATGATAAATTGTTGTTTCTCTTATAGACATAGGGTATTGTTCAGGTGCTAGGATGTTTTTACTGCATATTTGTAGAGTTTTAATTTTACTGTATTATACTAATTTGTAATGTGTATTTGTCTCACAAAAGTTTGGTTGTATATACAACCTCAAGATTCTATGTGGCAAAAGAGAACTAAAAACTCAGTGAAGAGTTGTTTCAAACCGATAGGAAACATGTATGGAGTGTTTTAGGTTTTTTAAGAATCCAGTGCCAGATGGTATTCCAGCGTGTTTTGCTTATGTCTACCAAAACTATAAAAGATGAGGAATATATTTGGGAAGGTGTTCAGGACAATCAATTTTAGAAATGCAATTGTTGCAGCTTCTGGAATACATTTTAGCTTACCAGTTAAAATAAAAGCATAATTCAATTCACTTCTATTTTAGAAGAGTCACCAAAATGTGTGTTAATATGAGTGTGAGTGTATGAGTGCGTGTCTCCAGCCAGTGGATTCTAGAATAAAAAATCCTTTGATGTAGTTGTTTAGAACTAAATGGTCGTGAGAATTAGTCTCTGCCACATAGGAAATGGCATTTTGTACGTTTAAAAAAACACATACACAAGGTTATCCTTATGAGAAAGATCTCTATGCCTGGAGGTCTTCCTGAACCTTCTGGCCCTTCTTTTCTCAATCATCCTAAAAGTCAAGAGCAAAAGCTACCACACACATCTAACCTCAATTATTAAACATTACGAGGCCTAGAGGCCATTAGTCTTTTCCCTGCAGGACCAGAAGGGGGGTAATTCACAGTAGTTCCTCCACCCAGAAAGGGAACTGGAGTGTTCCATTTCAAGGGACAGAGAGCTATTTATTATGATTATTCCTTAAATGTTCTATTTCTCACTTCCCTTATTTCTTCCCTTCAGACTCCCTTCACCTGTGGTCAGGAAAATAGGATTTTCCCTACTCTGTAACTGAGTATGACACATTGTATTGTGTTTGTAGAGAACAGGTTGATCTTGGCCCAGTCACTTCATTTTACATTCCCTCGTCAGTACCAATGAATCACTTCAGATTGATGGTAGATCTTAACAGAAGAAAATGAGCTATTGTCATAATAGCAAAGGCACTAAATCCTCAAGAAAGTTATCTCAGATTTCTTCTTGTATCAAGACCTTTTTTAAGAAAAATGATTTTAGATCAATAAGTCTATTAGTCTAATATATAATTTTGTGAAATATAATAGTAGGTTAGTGGCTGAGGTTCCTTTTAACCCTGGGTGGAATTTAATTAATTACATCTGCCCTTTATTTCTGCCATTTCGTTTTGGGCTCATTTTCACTGATTTTATGTCTCTGTCATCATGTACTCTTCGCTACATAGGATTTTTTTTTCTTTTCAGGGCTGTACATATTTACTTATTTGAAAAAAATAGAGTCTATTAGCATTTTTTACAGATAGGTAATTTAGGAACCTTTTTTAGTAGTTATAAAACGAGGAAGAGGAGGAAAGGGAAGAAAAACATGGTAAGAAAGCATCAGACCATTCATTCATTCAATTCCTGAGTGTACTTAAATTTAAGGGAACAGACCAATGATAATTGAAACACAAAATTTTTGTAACATAAAATAGCATCATTTTGCCCCAGAGTAAACTAAATTTCATGATAAATATGAACAGTTAGTAGCATAACCAGGATATGGTAGTGAGTTTATTGTACCACCAAACAATCAGGATCAAATCAGGATCTATGTTTATTGTCACACTAAAATGGGTGCAGGATGTTGATAGATCTGATTTATACAACAGCCCTATACGTGAAAGGTTGGCAGTAACAGTTGTGATTTTACAAGTAGTTGCCCATTTCCTCAACTTATACACCATTACGAAAATCACTTGGCACTGGTTTTTATAAACTGTTTTAAATCCACATTTGCCTGTAAGTGAATGTACATGGATGTGAGACTTAATTTTTTGCTCTTCTGAACTGAAATTTAGTAAAATAAATTTGCTCACTTTTTCTTATTCTTCATTCTTTCTTCTTTCCTTCCTTTCTTCCTCTGTCTTTTCTTCTTCCTTCCTTCTTTCTCTCTGTTTTTTCCTTTCTCACTTTCCTTCCTTCCCTTCCCTCCCCCCCACCTCGCTTTTCTCCTTCTTCCTTCCCTCCCCCTCCCTCCCTTTCCTTCTTCTCCCCTCCCCTTCCCTTCCTTCCCCTCTCCTTCTCCTCCCCTCCCCTCCCTTTCCCTCCCCTCCCTTCCCCTCCCCTTCCCTCTCCTCTCCTTTCCTTTCCTTTCCTTTCTTTTCTTTTCTTTTCCTCCCTCCTTTCCTTCTTTTCTTTCTTTTTATTACAGTTATTAAAAAAGAAAGGAACTTCTACATTTCTTCAAAGATTGGAACGAGGAGATCCAGTCACCATAGCATCACAACTCAGGGTTAGTGACGTTTTCAGATTTCAAAAACTTAATGTATGTTTATAGCAACTAAAGAGGGTTTATGTACTTTTTTTTCCCCCGTTTTTGGCAACAAAATGTCTTCAGAAAAAGTAAACATACACACACACACACACACACAGAGTAAATGCATAATAAGATTTAAAGATATAAAGACTTTTTATTTAAAAACTGCTTCATAGTTTTAGCTAGTGTCTCCTTTGGAGAATCAGTTGGGTTTTACTTCTCTCCTTAGAAATCCCTAACGGATATTATTGGAAAACTTCAGAAGTGCACTCCACACTTCATTCATTGCATCAGGCCCAATAATTCAAAGCTGCCAGATACTTTCGATAATTTTTACGTGTCTGCTCAGCTGCAATATATTGGGGTCCTGGAGATGGTGAAGATCTTCCGATATGGATACCCTGTTCGCCTTTCCTTCTCGGATTTCCTGTCAAGGTAAATTCTTCTACTCTTAAAATCATCGTTTTAGCTGCTGTTCAGTGAAGTATACTGACACTGACACTGATACTATTGCAGCAAGGATCTTCTGTTGTCTTTTTTGGCATTGCTTTTGTTGTTTACGTTTTCTTATCTCCAATAAACAAAATATTCTGGGAAACAATGAAAGACACTGACAAAGCTCACATAAAAAATAATTACACTGTACTGAGGACAGTGTCTTGGAAACCATTCTCATGTGTGGCTTTCAAAGCTTTCAAAGTGTGGCTTTCCTTGAAGTAAATTTTTATAAAATGATTGCATATGATACTCCCTATTTATTATTTAAAAGGAGAATATATATGTGATTATTTCCCCTTTTATATGTGAACAAATATTATTGAGATCAGTGGTTGGCAAACTACACTCGTGGGCCAAATCCAGCCTACCACCTGTTTTTGTAAATAAAGTTTTCTTGGAACATGGCCACAATCATTTCTTTGCATATTGTCTGTAACCACTTTTGCACTGCAGTGGAGATAGACAGTGTCCCATGGTGTAAAATATTTGTAAAATGTTCGTTATCTGCCCCTTTAGAACAGAAGTTTGTTGACCTCTATTTTCTTTAATAAATTCAGCTGAAAAACACACTGTGCACAAAACAGTGCACTCATTCCTAGGATAAACTCTTGTCATGTGGCCTCGTCTTCATGTCTGTATTAGCCCTTCTCTGATGGTAGCTTTATCCCAGCCATTTGCAAGACGAACCTAAACTCACCCAAAAGCAGTATCATCCCCTCAGGCTACGTATTTGTTCGTATGTATTTTATTTGATCAGAAACTTTAGTCTGATTTTAAGTAAATTAAAATCCTCACTGAAGAATCCATTTTAAATAAATTGGTTGATGGATAGTAACTTAATTTACAGATATATGCTACTAAGCACTATTCCAGGCCTCATCTTTAGGTACATTGTTGTGCTATACACTAGCTTGATGAATGTCCCAGTTTAGGCAGGTAAATGTGTATGCAAATAATGGCCATTCAGTGCTTGTAATGCTACAAAGGGTTGGAATATTACAAAGTGTTACAGACGCATAGTAAGGAGGTAATTCGGGATCAGAGATGGCTTTCAAAGATATTTGAAAGATATTACAATCCTGGTGAAAATAATGAGACTATCTGTTTTTAAACATTTAAAAAATAAAACAGGGTGGGCAAAAAGGAAATCAGAAGACATTTGGTAATTCTATATAAAATAAAATGAGATCTTAAAATAATACTGATGTAAACTAATATAAGTATTGCAAGTGTGAAATCTTGCATTTATGTTTAAAAATTAACGGTACAACTACAATATGAAAAAGTCTGTTTGATAAACCATTCATCCAAAAAAGAGAGATTTTAAGACTTTTGTTGACTAGTTCGATGCGAGCCACTATTTTGAGGAAGCTGTGAAACAAAAACAAAACAAGCAAGCCAACAAACTTAAATCACTACATTTGAAATATTTAATTCAGAACAAAGGGAATAATATTTAAACGATGACTAAAATTCTGTGTTTAATTTTTATAACATTTGTTTTTCCAGAAGAAAGAAGCCACATTTACTTATCGTGCATGTTGGTAAATTTTATAAAGACACATAGAAGAAAATAAACAACATATGAGTTCAGCTTGAGCCTTCCATTTTAAAGGGGTGATAGAATATCTTTAGAAGATAGAAGATAAGCAGAACCACATGGGGATGGATGCATTTAAACTGTAGAATATGTATTTCAGATAGACAAGATATTTGTGTTTAAAATTTAGAAGGTGCTTGTAAATGAGATAATAGACATGTTGTCTCTTAATTTATAAGGAATAACTACAAAGTTGGGCTTACATAGAAAAAAAGAAAAGCTGGATATAACACTTCTGGGGGTTGTTATGGACAGGAGTCTTGGTAGCTATCACTGACTGTTATGGGGCTTTGAAAGGGGTGGCTCTTGACCCATCTCTTTTTGGTCCCTTGGTGGACATCCCTTCATAGTCTTCAGAGATGCCAAGCCTGTTAAGAGCTGATATTTCTTACATTTTGTAGTGTGTGTATTAAAGGTCAGCCCTCCCACCTTCTTAAGTATAGATGGTCTTTGGTTTGAGTTTTAAAAACTGTTGTTGTGTAAGTTTAAAACAATAGAGTCCCCAGATTTATCCCAAACTTTCTGAATCCGAATCAACAGGGAGTAGGGACTGGGCTTCCCCTGGTTTGTAGCTCCAGAGATGATTCAATATGAAATAGAATGGAGAGTGTCCGTCCTAGGCTGAGGTCTCAGGAAGTGATCTGCGGTGTCCTCAGAGGGTGACAAGCCTGGAGACATTATGATTTGTTTAACTGTAGTAACTCCCTCTTTAGTGTTACTCAGAACAGCAGTTCTCTGACATCAGTGCACATCAGAATCACCTGGAGGCTTCTTAAACTATGGTTTCCTGGGCTCCCCCAAGTTCAGATTCAGTACATCTGGCAGAGGCCTGTGAGTTTTCATTTTTTAAAAGTTTCCAGCTGATGTTAACGTTGTTGCCATGTGGACCTCACTTTGAGAACCCCTGGCATGGAATCTCTAGTCATCTGGGGACAATGTTTTTGTTTTGTTTTGCTTCCCCCGAGCCAAATGTTGAAAGGGCACCAGTGCCTTGGTGATCAAAGCAAACTTGTGAGGAATGTATAATCTCCAGCCTCACCCCAGGTTCACTCAATCAAAATCTGCAAATTCATCACAATTCCTCAGTGACTGGTATGCAGTTGAAGTTTCAGAATCACTATCCAGCCTGACCTTGGAGACGTTGTAGGTTCAGTTAGGGACCACCATAATAAAGCTAATATCATAATAAAGCAAATCACATGAAGGTTTTGGTTTCCTACTGCATATAAAAGTTATTTTTGCACTATCCTATCGTCTGTTGTGTGCAATAGCATTACATCTAAAACACCATATGATACCATAATTTTAAAATATTTTTCCTAACTAATGCTAACAATGACCTGAGTCTTTCGCAAGCCATAATCTTTTTGCTGGTGGAGGGTTTTGCCTTGATGTTGATGACGGCTGACCCATCAGGGTGGTGGTTGCTAAAGGCTAGGGTGGCTGTGGTAATCTCTTAAAATGAAACAATCAAGTTTGCTACATCCATTGACTCCCTTTTGTGAAAAATGTCTGTAGCATGCAATGCTGCAGCAGCATTTTACCCAGAGTAGAACCTCTTTCAAGATTCGAGTCAATCTTCTGAAATCTTACCACTGCTTTACCAACTAAGTTTATGGAATTTCTAAATCCTTTGTTGTCATTTCAACAATGTTCACAGCATCTTCACCAGTAGTAGATTCCATCTCAAGAAAACACTTTCTTTGCTCATCCATAAGCAGCAACTCCTCATCCATTAATATTTGATCATGAGGTTGCAGCAGTTCAGTCACATCTCCAGGCTCCACTTCTAATTTTGGCTCTGTTGTTGTTTCCACCACATCTGCAGTTGCTTTCTCCACTGGCGTATTGAACCTCTCAAAGTCATCCATGAGGGTGGGAATCAACTGCTTCCAAATCCCATTAATGTTGATATTTTTACCTACCATAAATCACAAATATTCTTAGGAGCATTTACAAAGGGGAATACTTTCCAGAAGGTTTCCAGTTTACTTTGCCCAAATAAATCAGAAAAATCACTATCTATGGCAGCTATATTCTTAGAGAATCTATTTCTTAATAATTCCTCCTTGATCCATGGGCTGCTGAATGGATACTATGTTAGCAGGCATGAAAACAATATTCAATTCCTTCAGTAGTTTTTGGGTGACCAGGTGAATTGTCAATAAGTAGCAGTGTTTTGCAAGAATTTTTTTTTCTGAGCAGTAGTTCTCAACAGTGAACTTCAAATATTTAGTACACCATGTTGTAAATTGATGTGCTTTTTTTATATGTTTGTTGGCCGCATAAATGCCTTCTTTTGAGAAGTATCTGTTCATATCATTCACCCACTTTTTGATGGGGTTGTTTGTTTTCTTGTAAATTTGTTTAAATTCCTTGTATATTCTGGATATTAGACCTTTGTGAAATGGATGGATTGCAAAAATGTTGTCCCATTCTGTAGGTTGCCTGTTCACTCTGATGATAGCTTCTTTTGCTCTACAGAAGCTCTTTAGTTTAATTAGATCCCATCTATCAATTTTGGCTTTTGTTGCAATTACTTTTGGTGTTTAGTCATGAAGTCTTTGCCCATGCCTGTGTCCTAAATGGTATTGCCTAGGTTTTCTTCTAGGGTTTTTATGGTTTTAGCTTTTACATTTAAGTCTTTAATCCATCTTGAGTCAAAACCACAATGAGATACCATCTCACACCAGTTAGAAAGGTGATCATTAAAAAGTCAGGAAACAACAGATGCTGGCGAGGATGTGGAGAAATAGGAATGTTGATGGCAGTGTAAATTAGTTCAACCATTATAGAAGACAGTGTGGCAATTCCTCAAGGATCTAGAACCAGAAATACCATTTGACCCAGCAATCCCATCACTGGGTATATACTCAAAGGATCATAAATCATTCTACTATAAAGACACATGCACATGTATGTTTATTTTGGCACTATTTACAATAGCAAAGACTTGGAACCAACCCAAATGCCCATCAATGATAGACTGGATAACGGAATTGTGGCACATATACACCGTGGAGTACTATGCAGCCGTAAAAAGAATGAGTTCATGTCCTTTGTGGGGACATGGATAAAGCTGGAACCCATCATTTTCAGCAAACTAACACAGGAGCAGAAACCAAACACTACATGTCCTCACTTATAAGTGGGAGTTTAACAGTGAGATCACATGGACACAAGGAGGGGAGCATCACACACTGGGGCCTATCCAGGACTGGGGGGCAAGGGGAGGAAGAGCATTAGGGCAAATACCTAATGCATGTGGGGCTTAAAACCTAGATGATGGGTTGATAGGTGCAGCAAACCACCATGGCACATGTATACGTATGTAACAAACCTGCATGTTCTGCACATGTATCCCAGAACTTGAAGTAAAATTGATTTTAAAAATGGATGTGCTGTCATCCATGCCTTGTTACTCCATTTACATAGCAAAGGGAGAGTAGTCTTAGCATAATTCTTGAAGGCTCTAGGATTTTTGGAATTACAACTTAAAATTGCCAGCTGTATTAGCCCCTATAGAGTCAGCCTGGCCTTTGAAGCTTTGAAGCCAGGTATTGTCCCCTCTCTAACTCTGAAATTCCTAGATGGCATCTTCGTCCAATAGAAGGCTATTTCACCTACACTGAAAATCTGTTGTTTGTTGTAGCCACCTCTATCAATTATTTTAGCTAACTGTTCTAGATAACTTGCTGCAGCTTTACATCAACATGTGCTGTTTCTCCTCACCCCTTCATGTTACAGAGACAATTTCTTTCCTCAAACCTCATGCATCAACCTCTGTTACCTTCCAGCATTTTTCCTGCAGTTTCCTCACCTCTCTCAGCCTTCATAAAATTTAAGAGTTAGGGCCTTTCTCTGGATTAGGCTTTGGCTTAAGGGAATATTGCAGCTGGTCTTATCTTCTGTCCAGACCACTCAGACTTTCTCCATATCAGCAATAAGGCAGTTTTGCCTTCTTATCATTCATGTGCCCACAAGAATAGCACTTTGAGTTTCCTTCAATAACATGTCTTTTGCATTCACAGCTTGGCTGTTTGGTGCAAGAGATGTAGCTTTTGGCCTGTCTTGACTTTCAACATGCTTTCCCTACTAAGCTTAATCATTTCTAGCTTTTGATTAATCGTGAGAGATGTGCAACTCTTCCTTTTATGTAAACACTTCGTGACCATTGCAAGTTTATTAATTAGCCTAATTTTAATAATTCTGTGTTTCAGTGAATTGGGAGGCCCAAGAAGAGGGAGAGAGAGGTGGGGGACCTCTTGGCAGTTGGAACAGTGAGAACACATGTGACACTTATTGATTAAGTTTGTTTTCTTATATCGGTGTGGTTTGTGGCACCCCAAAACAATTACAATAGTAACAGCAATGATTGCTGACCACAGGTCACCATAACAGACATAATTTTAATGAAAAGTTTTAAAACATGACAAGGATTACCCCAAGTGCAAAACAGAGAAGTGAAGTGTGAACGTGTTGGAAGAACTATGCTTATTAAACCTGCTTGCTGTCGGGTTGCCACAAACCTTCAATTTGTGAAAAATGCAATCTCTGCAAAACACAGTAAAGCAAAGCACAACAAAATGAGGTGCACGTGTGCAGGATGTGAAATGGGATTTATCTCACTCAGCCAATATTAGAAAAGTGCATTTAGTGTATTTTTCTCTGTTTCTTCGTGTTGTTAGAGTTCCTTAGATCTGTGACATCAAAGATTCTCTGCATTACAGGAACCCTTAGTGATTGTCCAGCGTAACCTTTGTCAGCTACATGAATATTTCTAACCATTATTCCAACAGTTATCCAAATTGCTCTATTTCCCCAGAAGAGAGTGGAAAGAGAGAGAGAGAGAGAGAGGGAGGGATGGAAAGAGGGAGGGAGAGAAAAAGAGAGAGAGATCATATATCATAAAATTAGAAAATTATTTTTACCTTTGCTTTTGTATACTTCCAAGTCAGTTTTATATACGCTCTATTAGGATTACTCTTTTGCTAAAATAGTAAATGCAATTAATACTTAAAAATTAAGTGTAATTTTTATATGTTTACAATAGACTATAACTTCTTCTAAACGAGGATCGTATCGTATTCATTCACAATGCTTGTGCCTTGTTGGTGTTTAGCAAATTTTTTCAAAATGAACTTGGCATTAGAGATTAAATGGTCATTCATTTTAAGGTAATATTTCTGCATAACAGAGATCATAGGCATACTGTAAAAAGTACAGTGAGTAAAAAGGAATACTGAGGATGGGAAATGATACTTTTAGGTAATTCTTTGCATTTCTTTTAGCATTCCCTTATTTAAAATAAGATGTGATTTCTTTTTCTTATTTTTATCTGTAATGACTTATCAGTGGAAATGGAATTACGAATTTATTTTAAAGGAAATTTGCCCATATCTCTCTTACATTTAGGATGCCAGTCTGAAATAATATTACAAAAAATATTGATTCATAGATTATAGTTCCTGTAGAAACTGAAGAATTTAAGTAAGATACAATCAACATACTGTTACATCAAGAAATAGCATACTTTAATATTCCTTGAGTATTCAAGAAGCTCATCCACTCTTTGAAATGCCCCCAGGCAATGGAAACATCGTTATAAAAAACAAAGCCTAGAGTTGTAATTTAATATAAATTTTTGGTTGTTTGTTTGGTTACCAAAATTTCAGGTAACAGAATGTACTACCCCTATGCAAAATATTTATTTTCTATTTATATCACCAAGTCTGAACTGCCAGAGAATAAAAATCTATCAAAGCAAATGACTTCATTAAGTATACAAGAAAGAATATGATTACCACAAAAATTTTGAACAAAAAAAAATGTCCAGTTTTGCAGTTGGGAAGTAAGCAATCACTGATTTGAACAGGATGTATTGTTTCTGAAATCTGACATGACAATAAATGTGGATAATGGACATTTCTTGGACTTTGTAGGTGGACATGAGGTTGTAAATTTGCATCATGGTATCTTGGCTTTAATAACTGTCCATCATTCCAAGTCTTTCTAATTGAAACTGGAGGATTGCTTTAGTTGAGAGGGTACTATTTTGATTAAGTGTAGAAAAGTATGCTTGTCAATTTTTTTTCTGTATATTCCTTGTGTAATACAACTTCAGAGTGGAATGATAAAGACTTAAGGACTCTGTCTCCAATGGCCAGAGACTTCACAAGTTTGGAGACAGGAGGAACAATAAAAGAAGCAGCAGGAAAATTATTATGTGCAAATTATGGTACATAATTGGATTGCCTACAGCTGTGGACTTACTGTGTTCTCCTCTAAATTCATATGTGCCTTTATTTGGAGGTGGAACCTCTAAGAAGGTAATTAAGGTTGAATGAAGGCATGAGAATGTGGCCGGCACAACAATGTGGCTGGCACCTTGGCCTTGGCCTTCTCAGCCTCCAGAACTGTGAGAAATAGATTTCTGTTGTTTAAGCTGCTCAATCTATAGTACGTTGTTATAGCAGCCCACCCAAAGTAAAACAGCCACGTTTGTGTGTTCATTTGGTGTCAATAGGCAGCAAAGCTATATATGTTGCGTTTGGAAGTTTTGGAGCTAAGTTTATGTTACTTGATAGTTGTTGTGCTGATGGAAGGAAACATGCCTTACCAGAACATACCATATGGTTTCAAAGATTTTGAGGCATCATACATGTCAATCCCGTCATCTTTTCTACCTTGTTTCCTTTGTTGCTCTTCAAGGTTCACTCAGGTATCCTCTCCTTTGGAAGACATTTTATAAAATCCCAGATAAGTTGGTGTCTTTAAGGTTCAAAATGTGTTGTATAATGTAATTATCACATGCCTATTAGAGCGTGCTGGAAATATCCATGTATGTGTTCATTTAAACCACTAGACCAGAGGTTAGAAAATGACAGCCCAAGAGACAAATCTGGCCTGCCATCTGCTTCATGTGGCCTGAGAGCTAAGAATATTTTTTACATTTTTAAATGGTTACATTTAAACGGTTATATAAGTACCTATATAATATCCGCAGTTTTGCCTCTTAGCATGCAAAGCCTAAAATATTTACTCTCTGGCCCTTCACAGGAAAAGTTTGCTTATCTCTGCCTTAGACCATAAGAGGGGTTTGCCTGGCCTCCAGCAGGAAGCTGGTCACCCTTCCTGCCTCTGCATCCAAATTCTGTGCAACTGAAGGAAAAAATCTGATCTACTCTTCAGTAGATCTCAATAATGTTCTCTAATGTCGGTCTCATTCTTCAGTTTAGGAGACCTTCTACTGATGGCACTGTAAAAGCCAGCTTCCACCAGTATGTTCTGTAGAACAAAAAAATTCTAAATCAGTGGCTTGCAACAGCAAATGTTTATTTCTCTCTTGCATTGCATTTGAGTGTGGTTTAGAAGTAGCATGCCTAAGCTCAAACCAGCTCCAGTCTTTGTTGTTGTTGTTGTTCTTGTTTTTGTTTTTAATGGGATTCAGCTTTAAAGACTAGCCCAGATCTAGGATATACTCTTCCTGAGTCATAGGGAGGACCAAAAAAAAGGCTGAATGAGTGTTACAGAGGCTACTGAAGTGTGGCCTGTGTCATTCCCAAGTATCCCATTGGTTAAAATCAGTCGCTTGGCCAAGACCAACATAGATAGCGTGGAGAAGTGCCCTCCTCATAGGGATGCGCTGCAAAACATGTAACAAAGGGTTGGAAATGCATCAACTTCTGGCTGAATTATCTGTTATTGTGTGTTGGACCATCCCCAAACTCAGTGGCGTAAAACAGCAATTTATATTTTCTCTCCATGCTGTGAGCTAACCGGGATTAGTGGGCAATGCTTGCTTGGGGTCTCTTCTCCAGTTGCAGCCATATGGCTGAAGAGGTGGGTGTTAGCTAAGTCCTGGCTGGGCTGGGGCGAGCCAAACTGTGGTCTCTTCAATCCTATGCCTGGTGCCTCTGTTCCTCCAGGTGACTCTCTCTCTAGCAGAATAGCCCAGACTTCTTACCCACTGGGTCAAGTTTCCATGGAGAAGGAAAGAAGCTTGCAGCCTTCTTAAAAGCTGGGCCTGGACGTGGCACAGCAGCACTCTCCCTGTATTCTATTCATCAAAGCACTTAAACCCAACCCAGATATATTCAATGGGGAGCATCCATGTATAGCACCAATATGAGACAAGCTACCATCCTTTCAAATACAGAACTCACAAGTGATGGGAAATAATAAAACCCTTCCACAGCCATGCCTATACATAGGAATTATTATTTTCATCTCTCCCCAATATGTATAAGTTAATTTAATGTGTTGAATAATATAAAACCATGTATTTTTTTTCAAAATTGTAGAATTGAGAGAAAGGGTAATAGGAGGCCATGCTGGAAAAAAAAAAGAGAGAGAGAGAGAAAAGAAAGGAAAAAAGGACAGCTTTGAAAAGTCCCTGCAGGAGATGTTTTATATGGTCTCAGCCACCTTTCCCAAAGCTGCCTTTATCCCCCTGTATGCTTGTGGCATTCTCATTCATACGTCTTTGTTTCCAGTGGTCATCAAGGGCTGTGCCAGAATTGTGGTCCTATGGCTCTCTCTCAAGGTGTCACTCCTCTCCATCTTAATCCCAGCTTACGAGGAACAAACACTAGAGTCTTAACTCCAGACCCGGGGTGGCAAGCTTGCATGTGTCACATCCATCATTCATTTAAGGGATTATTTATGGTTGGCAGGGAAGAGTAGGGTAACTAAATGGAGAAGTTTACTATTTAATGAGGAGAACTTATTTGGAAAAGACAGAAGGACTTGTCAATGAAAGCACCAGAGGGTTGGCTATTATGCTTGGCATGGTGAGGGACCGTGAGCTGTGTTTTTAGATTGTTACTGGATGAAATCCCTCTCAGAAATAGCCCAAACCATTTAGCTTGCCTAAATGACACAGTTGTTGCTGAAAAGCCTTGCTGTGAAAGGACACATCCATGATGTTAAATTGAGTGTTCAGAGAGAGGGATGAAAGAAGACACACTTCCATCTATTGGATTAAAGCTAACGGACAGTGGCTACCCAATGAGGCAGACCCTCGCCAGAGAACAGCCTGTGCTGGAGTCTTTTAAAATTCTGCCTTGTTACATGTTGGAGATGCCAACTACTGTCAATGCATCCTTTAGAGAAGTGTGAATTAATAAGGTCAGGAGATATTAAATATTCTCAACAGCTTGAATTGGCAAAGGATAAACTTTCTCCAAGGTAATTTTGCCACATCTAACCGTTTTCTTAAAGCTGAAACTGTCCTTGAGTGTTGGCTGCTTGTTTAAGGTTTAATGAAGTTTGAGAGGAGAGAGGACCTGTAACTTTTCAATGAAATGTAAAAGATGAGAGAGAAGCTTAACACTTCCAGAAGTCGCTTTAGCTTAAACATAATAAATTATATCTTTACTGAGAATTTGTTATGCTGCTCAGTGCATTCTAGATCATAAGTTTTCCCATATTCTACTTCAAGGATCTGCACACTTTTTGTATAAAGGACCAAATAGTATGTATTGTGGACTTCATGGGCATGTGGTCTCTGATCCAGCTGCTCACCTGGGCCTCTCCAGCAGAAAGCAGCAGTCACAGTATTTAAACAAATGGGTCAAGTGGTGTTCCAGTAAACTGACAAAAACAGGAGGTGGCTGGGGGCTCTAGGGCAACTAAACCTTGATCTAGTCCCACTCATCTTCTTTCTAATATAGTTGGGGAAAATTTTTTAGAAAAACAGATGATATGAAAGGCGACCTTGCTGTTTTGTTTCATCATGTGGCTGGGATCCTAATTTCTACTCTACCAAGTGGTATGACCCCCCACAACAGCATCCACTCCTTCATTCATCATTAATTTCTTCAATCCTTATTTGCTCACTCTTATTTCATACAAGCAGTTTACTAAATCAGAATGTCAGTGTAGCTTCGGAGTCCACAGAAGCGCGGCATCAGAGTCGTCGTCATGGATCACCGCCGTGTACCCGCTGTGAGTCAGACTCCACACTCTTCGCTGTATACTCACTATTCTTCTCCTTATGATAACCATTTAGAGTAACTACTCTCATTATGTAGATATTTGTTATTATGTAATTAATATTTGCCATAGCTTCGATTTAATGTTTTTCCAAATAACATTTATCAGTATTTCCTAGGCAACGAGCACTGTGCTAAACCCTTCACAAGCATCATCTCATTTAATCCTCATAGCACTCGTGTAAAGTTGATTACTGCCAGCATTTCTATTTTACAGCTGAGAAAACTGCAGTTCCCAGGAGGTAGGTCCAAAGTCTCGCACGTCATCCCTAAGGGTGTCTCTAACCACTGCAGGACATGAGATTTGTACTGACATTGGTCCTGTTCCAAAGTAGTTGTTGGTTCCACTTCCACAGTGGCGTGCTGTTTCTGAGGCTTGACTGTCATTAACATCCACCCTCAATTGCACAGGCACGTCAGAATGGCACTGTGACATCAGGTGAAAAGAAGGCCTTGGAGAGTTCTAAAATTCAGCTGTGGGCCTTATACTCTGGATTGCCTTTGGTCTGCTTCCTGAAAAACAACCCATTTAATTTTGTAGAGTTTCCTGGACTGCAGCCAGTCC
Organism: Theropithecus gelada; assembly: GCF_003255815.1. Taxonomy (NCBI): domain Eukaryota; kingdom Metazoa; phylum Chordata; class Mammalia; order Primates; family Cercopithecidae; genus Theropithecus; species Theropithecus gelada. Next base: position 47,926,883 of record NC_037685.1, read on the forward strand.
CATACCTCTCACCCACCATCCCACAGACTCATTTGTGGCATAAGGCAGCTGGGTATGAAAGGAGGCTGAATCAGTCACAACCTTTGGAAAATCAGCTCAAAGAACAATAAGAAAAGCGATGTTTACAAATGAAGGATTGTACATTTTTGCTTAAAACAAGGTGAAAATGAAAATAAAAAGTCTTTAATAACTTCCTAACAACCTAACAACCTCGGAAACAAATACCCAAAGCTGACCGGCCCAAATGATATGAAATGAATATATAATTCCACTGAGCAAACGTTCAATACCAAACAAATGAAATGAAGGTGATTATCCTGGTAAAATAAACGGAGATCTGTTTGCAACCCTAATTCAATATTTTGGGAGTTACAATGTACTTTTAACACAATTGTGAAGTCCATAAAAAAATTTAGTCCCAGAATTCTGAATATTTTTATTAAAAAAATGCAATATCAGATTTTGAATCCTGGAGCTTGGAGAAGGAGAGGGAAACAACTGTTTCTTTGCAAGCAGTTTGTTCACAAGTTTTCTTCCCTAGATTAATGATTAGATTAGTCTACCACTTCACCTTCCTTTAAGAAGTGGGAAAGGTTAGAGAGTGGCCCAGCAGGTCACTCTACCTCCACCTCTAAGGAAACATCAGACCAGAAGTTTCTCTGTCTAGTGTTCTGCCATGTTTTACTTTCTGGAACTACTGGTCTCATCCAGTAAACTTGTAATAATGGGCGTGGCTATACCCCTGGGGGGATATTTAGTCTTTAAGAACATTCTTTCTCTTATCTTCATGAGCACACCACTGCTTCATTGTGTATCCTTCTAGGACCACTAATAAGCAATGAAAAAAAAAATTTTTTTTTTTTAGGTGGAGTTTCGCTCTTTGTTGCCCAGGCTGGAGTGCAATGGCACAATCTTGGCTCACTGCAACCTCTGCCTCCCAGGTTCAAGCTATTCTCCTGCCTCAGCCTCCGGAGTAGCTGGGATTACAGGCATGTGCCACCATGCTCAGCTAATTTTGTATTTTTAGTAGAGACGGGGTTTCACCATGTTGGTCAGGCTGGTCTCAAACTCCTGACATCAGGTGATCCGCCCACCTTGGCCTCCCAAAGTGCTGGAATTACAGGCGAGAGCCACCGTGCCCAACCCAGCAATGTAAATTTTGTATCCAAAGAAACTGAAATGGGTCATAGTCAACAATGGGTTACTGTATCGATCTCCAGGCCACTCTACTTTCAAGGCTGTGAATTCATTCTTTCCCATCCCAAACCTTGCCCTGACACATTGTCCAGTGTAGTTCATCAGGGATCCCGTAACCAGAATAAATGAAAATGTTAAAATAAAACAAAAGAGCAGTTCTAATAATAAAATCCCAATAGCCTAGATATCCCTCCATATTTGACTGGAAGTCTGCTGCCATTATTAAGTTCCCAGTGAGAAATGAAAGTTCAAAGATTAATGTACTTTATAAATTAAAGTCCAGAGATATTCAATTCCAATGGAATTGAAATCCCAAATCTGATTATCTTGCCTTTCTGAGTTAAATGTCCAAAATTTCATATGCATAAGTTAAATTATTGCCCCCAAATCATCCTTTGCATTTTCTTATTTTACTCAGTCTTAGCTAAAGAGGTTCCAGACATCTTGGTAGAGCTGAGACACTTCAGCATTGTAGTCTGAGCTGTCAGTTATTGTATTAGCCTGCTTGGGCTGCCATATCCAAATAACAGACTAGGTGGCTTAAAAAACATTTGTTTTCTCACAGTCTGGAGGCTAAAAGTTCAAGATTAAGGCACCAGCAAGCAAGCTGGCATTTAGTGCGTGCTTGCCCCTCATTTGTAGAGGTCCGCTTTCTCACTGTGTGCTCATATGACTTCATGGCTTTTCTTTGGTACTTGCATGCCATGGGAAGTCAAGACGGAGGTCAGGGGAGTGCTAGCTCTCTCCTGTCTTTTCTTATAAGGACACTAATCCTATTGGATCAGGGCCCCACCCTTATGACCTAATTTAGCCTTAATTGCCTCTCAAGGGATCTATCTCCAAATCCAGTAACTTTGGGGATTTAGCGACTTCAACATATCAATTTTAAGAGGTCGCAAGCATTCAGTCCATAACACTCATCTCAATTGATGTGGCTAATCCAGGGCCTCACTTGTCTTAATTCAGTGCCAAGTCTCTCATGATCCTTACATTGAGAGTCCAATGAATAAATAGTAGGCACAACTATTAGAGTACTAATCTCACAGGCAATTAATTTAGAAATCTGCCTCTAGTCTTCAGAGCAGCATATTGCCAGCAGAATTATTCTAGAATCTAATACTGTACGTGGCTAAAGACAATGGTGACTTTATAGTGTATGGACCAAACCAAGACATGTTTTATAGTAAAACAAGGAACAATTAATAATTTTGCCAGGAATACAGGTATTAAACTGGGACTGTCCTGACAAAGCAGGACATACAGTCATCCTATCTTTATACTGCTCCATCTTCCCATAAGTCTCATTGGATTTCATCACCAGGATTCTGTATTCTGTAATTCCCAATAGACTCTCAGCTCCATCGTCTGGCATGTAGTGGATGACCAACAGATATTTGTTGAATGGACTAACACACAAATGATTAATGTTTCAGTTTTCTGTATAGTTTTAGAGTTGAGCTCTAAATTTTGTGTCTTAGATGTAATGTTTATTGATATCCCATACAAGACATATCAATAGGCCTAAATAGTTGTTATTATCTTACCAGCTTAAAAAGTTTGGTTTAACTATGAGTAAATGTTTCCATTTTAGGGTAGCCATTTACACTTTAGAATGAGATAATGATCCAAGGTTTTGACATTGGGCGGGTTAATAATAGCCTTTCTCCCCAAAAAAGAGCCCTGATTCATTTTCTGAAATATCTACCCATGTAGTAACTATGAAATGAGGCATAGATTAGTACTTCTATTTTATATCTTTTAAAGGTTACATTTGATTTTTCTTTCTCAGGTCTTTGAAATGCTTTGTTAACTGACAGCATTCTTTGTAATATTCCCAAGGTGAAGCATCAATTTATACATGGAAATATGTTTAGGGATAAAAACGTCAAATCACAGTGGACACTGTATTGGTGATCTCATGTTTAGGTGAGAAGCTATTTTTAACTAAGAAAAATTCAGTTATAGCTGACCCACTTTACAGTATTTCCACAGAATACTCACGGAATGCTCTACTACCAGCTACATCATTGTGAGACCCTTGCACTTAAACTTGAAAACTTAGTTTTGTGGCAACTTAAGTACTCAGTACTTATATTATATGACATAAAGATGTCCACTTTTAGCAGAATCTATTCTGGAATAAAAATAATTTGTTTTATTGTCTAGAAATTCATATTTTTTAAAACAACACATCATTTGCTAAAGAATGAAAAGGATGATGACAACGTGTTTTCAAACTTTTAAATAGTATTCTTATAAATATTTTCACATTTATGACAAAAACATCTATTTTTTATAAGTTCTCAACTACTGTCTCCACAGTTATCAAAACTTGGATCACTTTATGTTAGAAAGAAACTTTTTATATATTCAAAACAATGAAATGTTCAGAAGAATGAATGCTATTACAAAGTGTCCTGAAAATTAGCAGTGCATAGAGTGAGGGAATAAGGAAAATAGTAGGAGATATGTTGAGCCACCTCCGTCACTGATGAATGATGAGAGACAGGGGCAATGTGACCTTTTTCCAGCTCTGATCATTATGACACTGAAAATCAGATTCCCATTCACAAATCAGAATGCAACATGTGGCATTCATCAAAATTATGTTCTCTGTTTTGAACGCACTTCTTCTATTAAGTCTCTACAAGGCTAAGAAATAGAAGTAACCGTTTATACACTAGATTTAGTAAATCAGTGATTATTTAACAATAGAGTAAAACATGAAAGTTATACCTACACTTTTTTTTATTGGTGATGACCTACACATAGTTTAAAGATTGTCTTTCATAGAATTACCAGGAAGAGACTTTTAAAGAGGAATCATCACAGGAACTAGTAAAATATCTATTGGTCTTGTCCTAGTGAACGATATATTTGAGGCAAGCATACACTCAGGTAATCCATTTTCTATGCCCAACACACCCCCTGGCTAAGACCAATGTTAATGCCATAATCACCTTCCCACATTTGAATGAAAAACTTCAGCACTTAATTGCATATTTTATAGTTGACTTTAGTTCTTTATTGTACTGTGATTATACTGCCAATAAAGCATACACATTCTGATAACAGGAAATATATCACCAGTGAACTGGGTGTTGAGGAAATCCAGACCTTGATTGAAGGTTCATCTCAAAACAGCTTCTGTGCTCTAGCTGTGTTTCTTGTTTCAGAAGCTCATCAACTTCACAATCCAGGTTAGGCCCTCTCGGTAAATCTCTCAAGGTGCATGTTCACTTTCAATTTTTACAATCAATGTTATAAAGTACCTTGGAAATTCAGTGGTAGCAATGTCTTTTCCCATTTTGGGTGTTTGTCATTGGAATAGAAAATATTTGGAATAAAGATTTGCTCTTCCCACTATCCCGTAATATCTTCTCACAATCTTATCTAGATGCAAGCTGAGTGATATTTACAAGCATCCCATTTTACACTGTGTCCCCTCACCTTTCCCTGGGCCTGGTACAAGGTTACTTCCTCGTTAATTATTGTTTTGCTCTTGAAATAATTAATACAGATTTCAAATTATAATTGGAAAATTTCCAGGGAATCCTCTTTCTTCTCTTGCCACTCTTAATGGTTATAAAATCTGTGGCATTACTTACACACACACACACTCACACAACCCAAGCATTCTTCAGACCAAATTATTTAAATCAGTGCCTCTCAACCATGGCTGCTCAGTAGATGTACCAGGGCATTTTGCAACATGGATGGCTGAGTTGGGCCTGTGCAGTAGGTAAGGTTGTGATAAGACATATAATATTTCAGATAAACAACAAATGTCAAAGACTAAAAAAGCAAGATTATGTCTTAAGGATGCTGTGACATTTCCTGGTTGAAAATTTGAAGCATTCCTTGCCCCTTTGTCTTTTGTTTCCTTCTATTCTTTACTCTCATCTCCTTTCCTTTCTTCCTTCAACAAATATTTGTAGATTGTCTGCTATGTACAAGGAATTCTTAACTACAACAGCTAATTGAGTGCCTTTGCAGTTCTTATAGACTACATTAGGATATTCAAATCCATTATTTTTATAAGATACATTTCAATTTTCTATTTGATTTATCTTAATTATTGTTAAATATTGAGTATAGAGTGAAATTATGGAATATCTTTTTTTTTTTTTTTTTTTTTGAGACGGAGTCTTCTCCTGTTGCCCAGGCTGGAGTGTAATGGTGTGATCTTAGCTCACTGCAACCTCTTCCTCCTGGGTTCAAGTGATTCTCCTGCCTCAGCCTCCTGAGTAGCTAGGATTACAGGCACATGCAACCACTCCTGGCTAATTTTTTTTTTTTTGTATCTTTTTAGTAGAGACAGAGTTTCACCATTTGGCCAGGTTTGTCTCAAACTCCTGACCTCGTGATCTACCCACCTCGGCCTCCCAAAGTTCTGTGATTACAGGCATGAGCCACTGTGCCCGGCTCATAGAATATCTTTATATTGGTGATCTGTATTCAAATTATTAAAAAGCATGAAGAAAAAATGAATTCCTTCATTTAGTGTACATTTTCATCTTTGTCCCATTATTTCAAAATAAGGAACATCTAAGCCTAAAACACATACAGAAATACATGCTTTTAACCAATAGACAAGTACATGCTGATGTAGAAATAGGGTAATTTGGTGTGTCAGTTTATTATTAGGCCACTAACTGACTGTGCTATGTATTATCAATTTTTTCAGAAAATGTTATGCACATTGACCAAATAACAGATGTTCTTCTGCCCTTCAGCATATCCTAGTGAGACTAATCCTCACAGGTTAAATATATTCATAACTGTAACATCCAAAATGTAGCACTTATCCAATACAAGGGAATAATATGAGTAGTTTTGCTATTGGTGAGACACTGTGAAAGCGCACATTATGTAATCTCATCTGCCTGGCACTTTGGTGAGCTACGTTGTGATTCCTATCAAGATCTCAAGCTCGGCTCACCTGAGAACATTTTCTTTGCTTTTTCCACCACTGGAAGGTACTCCTTCAGTGTTTACTTTTGTGCAAACTATACATCAGAAGGAGAAAGCATTTTGGTTTTGATGGTAGTCATCCAGGACAAATTTTTAAAGTTTCTCTGAATTATTTTCATGAATGGACATTTAATTTATTTATTTTTGACAGTTTTATTGAGAAGTAATTGACCTACCTTCACCTTGTTTTTGGTAAAGAAAGCAATTGTGTTTTTACATAAACATACACCCACGAGCCCAAGATGGTAACAACATCCATCACCCCCCCAAAAATGCTTCAAGCCCTTTTATAGTGTCACTTTCTTACCTGTCACCAAGTTCTCATTCCCGAACAAGCATTGATATGCTTTTGCCTCCTGTATTAGTCCATTTTCACACTGATATAAAGAACTACCTGAAACTGGATAATTTGTAAAGAAAGTACATTTAATTGACTCACAGTTCTGCATGGCTAGGGTGGCCTCAGGAAACTTACAATCATGGCGAAGGCAAAGGAGAAGCAGGCATGTCTTATGTGGCAGGAGGCAGAGAGCAAGGGGGCAAGTGCCACACTTAAGCCCTCAGATCTTGTGAGAACTCTCTACCACGAGAACAGCATGGGGGAACATCCACACTTACACCATCAGATCTCATGAGAACTCAACATCGGGAACAGCACGGGGGAACTGCTGCACTTACACCATCAGATCTCATGAGAGCTCACTATCATGAGAACAGCATGGAGGAACTGCCACACTTACACCTTCAGATCTCATGAGAACTCACCATCAGGAGAACAGCATGGGGGAACCACCACACTTACACCATCAGATCTCATAAGAACTCACTGTCACAAGAACAGTTTGGGGGAACCACCACACTTACACCATCAGATCTCATAAGAACTCACTGTCACAAGAACAGTTTGGGTGAACCACCACACTTACACTCTTAGATCTCATGAGAACTCATCATCAGACAACAGCTTGGGGGAACCGCCACACTTACACCATCAGATCTCATGAGAACTCACCATCAGGAGAACAGCATGGGGGAACTGCCACACTTACACCATCAGATCTCATAAGAACTCACTGTCACAAGAAGAGTATGGGGGAACCACCACACTTACAGCATCAGATCTCATGAGAACTCATTTTCACAGGAATAGCATGGGGAAACCGCCACACTTAACCATCAGATCTCATGAGAGTTCACCATCAGGAGAACAGCATGGGGGAACCACCCCATGATCCAATCACTTTCAACCAGGTCCCCCCCCACAACATGTAGGGATTACAATTCAACATGAGATTTGGGTGGGAACACAGAGCCAAACCATATCACCTCCTATAAATTAATTTCATTGTCTATTTTTTAAATAAATGGCACTGTAAATTGTGTACTCTTGCGTCTGGTTTCCTTCGCTCAGCATCATAATTTTGACATTCATCTATGTTGTTATAGTCCATTCTTTTTTATTGCCGAGTCTTAATTTTGTATATTTACATACCCATTGATAGATATTTGGGTTTTCTCAGTTTTGGGGTTATTATAAATAGAGCTCCTAAGAACACTGGTGTACAAAACTTTATATAGACATGTTCACTTTTTGAGAGACTGGGGAAATTATAGGAGTGGAATGGCTGAGGCATAGAGTTAGTATATGGTTATGGTTTTTAAAAACTGCCAAACTGTTTTCCAAATTGATTATTCCCTTTTGTCTTCCCATCTCCTCTCCAACATGTGGTTTGATCAGTCTTTTACATTTTTGGCATTAAAATGAATTTACACCAGCATTCTCTTGTGATTTTTCTTTGCATTTCTCTAATGACTAATGTTGAGCATCTTTTTTTTTTTTTTTTTTGAGATGGAATCTCACTCTGTCACCCAGGCTGGAATGCAATGGCATGGTCTCGGCTCACTGCAACCTCCCCTCCTGGGTTCAAGCGATTCTCTCGCCTCAGCCTTCCGAGTTGCTGGTACTACAGGTGTGGCTAATTTTTGTATTTTTAGTAGAGATGGGTTTCACTATGTTGGCCAGGCTGGTCTCGAACTCCTGACCTCGTGGTCTGCCTGCCTTACCCTCCCAAAGTTCTGGGATTATAGGTGTGAGTCACCGCACCCGGCCTGAAAATCTTTTTATGGGCTTCTTTGCCATTCATACATCTTTGGTGAATTTTCTGTTCAGATATGTTGCATAAATAGTATCATGTTGACTGTTTTTTCAAGTTCTTTATATATTCTGAAGACACATGTGTATTGGGTATTCAATTGGCAAACGTTTTCTCCAAGACAGTGTCCTGTCTTCTACCTTGTGAAAAAGACTGTGCAGAATTACTATGAATTTTTTCCTAACTGTTTGATAGAATTTATCAGAGAAACCACTTGGGTATGAAGATGTCTTATCTGGAAGGATATGAACTGAACTCAGTATCTTTAATGATCTATTTGTAGTTTCTGAGGAATTGGTCTTTTTCATCTAAGTTGTGAATTTATGTGAGTGGGTACCAGTGGGTACCAGTATTCCCTTATTATCCTTTCAGTGTCTGCAGGGTCTCCAGTGATAGCCTCTTCTCTTTTCTCTTTTTTTCTTCTCCAGTCTTGGTAGAGTTGTATTATGTTATTTATTTATTGAAAGAAAAAGCTTTTGATGTATTTTCTCTGTTGTTTTCTGTTGAAACAATTAGTAAATTGATTTCATTAATTTCAGCTCTTATCTTGATTATTTCATTCCTTCTTCTTAGGTTTATTTAGTTCTTTTCTTTCCTAGTCTAGAAGTAGAAGCTTAGATTAGTGATAGGAAATCTTTCTTCTAATATAAACATTTAACGTAAACTTCCCTATATTTGTTGAAACAGCACAGAATTGATGGTGTGTTCACCACGGCCTGGAGTCCAGGCAACTTTGCACCCAGAAGTGGGCATTAATGCAAACAGAAACAACTCTAGGAGAAGCCTCTATTTCAGGCTCAAGGCGCAGGACATGGAACTCCTGATGCTCCCAGTGTATGGGAATACCGTTTCTTATTTCCTACACTCTTCCATGCTCCATCTCAAGAAATCCCATAGCAGAGGGCCCAGAGACACCTAACGCTCCGTGAGACTGCAACCTTCCTCTTCCGTCAGCAGGGAAGTGGTCCTAAGAGTGGGGTGGACCCCTGGGGCTGTTTCCGTCTTCCAGTCAGCCTGCAGCATGGCCCCAGCTATACATGCAGTCAGGATGAATGCGCAGCAGAGATGGAAAATGAAGCCCAGATTTCAGGCTGGAGGGCAGAAAAGTGGAGAATCTAAAAGTAAGACTAGGAAGGATGAGAAGCTGTGGAAACTGACTCTCTCTATATATTTTAACAAACTCACAGGCTTGCCTCCAAGCTGCAATGGCTAGATCTTATATTATTTTATCTACATTCTTCTCAGCTCAATGTATGTATTTATTTACACTTTTTTATTTTTATTTTTGAGATGGAGTCTTTCTCTGTCGCCCAGACTGAAATATGGTGGCACAATCTTGGCTCACTGCAAGCTCCACCTGCGGAGTTCAAATGATTCTCCTACCTCAGCCTCCCAACTAGCTGAGACTACAGATATGCACCACCATGCCCAGCTAATTTTTGTATTTTTAGTAGAGATGGGGTTTTGCCATGTTGGCCAGGCTGGTCTCGAACTCCTGGCCCTAAGGGATTCGCCTGCCTTGGCCTCCCAAAATGCTGTGATTACAGGCGTGAGCCACTGTGCCAGGCCTTTATAGATATTTTTAGGGCAATTGCAGGTACATTATAGGACTGAGCTGCAGGTACAGAGATTTCTCCTAGACCTTCCCCTTCCCTCAAACCCACAGCCTCCCCTGCTCTCAAAAATCCCCTACCACAGGGTTAGGTTTGCTATAATTGACGAATTTGCATTGACACATTATTAGCACACAGAATCTGTGGTTTGCATGAGCGTTTACTCCTGGTGCTGTTCATTCTCACGTCATTTGTGGAAGGTATTTTTGTGAGAAAGGCATTTTAGGTCAACATATCTTTCTTTTAGTATTTTTAAGATTTTACTCTTCTGTCTTGCACTTTTTCCAGGAAGAAAGCTGCTGTCCATCTTAACTTTGTTCTGTACACAGTATATCTTTATTTCCATATGCTCTTAAGATTTTCTGTATGTTACTATGTTTGAGTAAGCACTTTGGTGTAGTTCCTTCATGTTTCTTGTGCTTAAGTTTCATCAGGCTTCTTAGATCTTTGAGTTTATAGCTTTTGTAAAATTTGGACATTTTTTCAAATATTTTTCTATTCTCCTTTCTATTGTTCCTCCTTTAGAAATTACAATTTCGTGTGTATTAGGTATTTGAAGTCCTCCCACATGTCACAATTCTCTGGTGATGTTTCTTAGTCTTTTTTCTCTATGTTCATTTGGGGTAGTGTCTACTGCTATCTCTTCAGGTCCGCTAACCTTTTCTTCTGCAGTATCTAATCTTCTGTTCATCCAATTCAACACATTTTTTTGGGTTTCAATTATTGTAGTTTTTGTTTCTAGAAGCTTAATTTGGATCCCTTAAAATTCTGCATGTCTGTAGGCTAGGTGCAGTGGCACACGCCTGTAATCCAAGCATTTTGGAAGGTCAGGGCAGGCAAATTGCCTGAGATGAGTTTGAGACCAGCCTGGGCAACATGGCAAAACCCCATCTCTACTAAAAATACAAAAAAAAAATGGCTGGGCATGGTGGCACACACCTGTAGTACCAGCTATTCAGGAGGCTGAGGCAGGAGTATTGCTTGAACCCAGGAGGTGGAAGTTGCAAGGAGCCGAGATCTCGTGCTACTGCACTCCAGTCTAGGCAACGGAGCAAGACTCTTTAAAAAAAATTCTGCCTGCCTTTAACATATTTAATTTTTCTTCTAGTATCTATTAGTGTACTAATTCCATTATCTGTGTAATTTCTGGGTCAGTGTTAATTGATTAATTTTTCTCTTTATTATAGATTGTATATTTCCACTTCTTTGCATGCCTGGTAATTTTTGAATAGTACCAGAGTTTTAATTTGTCAAGTGATGTACATTTTTATACTTCTATTAATATTCTAGAGTTTGATCTGGGATACAAGTAAGTCAGTTGGAAACAGTTTGTTGTTTGGAAGTTTTACTTTTCAGCTTTGTTACATGGAGCCAGAGCAGAATTTAACCAAGGGCCAATTATTTCTTAGTACTGATGCAAACCAATTAAGTTTTGTATGCAGTGCCCATGCGTTATGGAGTTTTTTACTCTGGCAGATGGGAACAGCCCTTTTCCCTTCTGTCCCTGCCCTGGGGATGGTTCCCTCTAATCCACTCTGGTGGTCCTTTTCTGGGACTTAGGTAATCTATTCATGGGTGTGTACTGATCTCTGTCCTGCTCATGACTTGAGAGGAAGGCTCTGAAAATCTCCAGAAATTCCTATCTGTGCAGCTGTCTCCTTTTTGATTCTCTGCTCTGAAACTCTAACTGGTTGGTATCCCTCATCTCTCATCTCTTCCACCCAGAGATCTCCAGATTTCATTTTGGTTCCTCTCTCTGTGTCAAAGCCCAGAAACTTCCGTGAAGTCAGCTGGGGCAGAGTTAGGGATTAATTCATTTGTTTTCTGTCTCTCAGGGGTCACTGACTTCATTGTCTGGTGTCAGATAACCTGGGGAGCCATTGCCTCCTACTTGTCCAGTTTTCAGTTGTCTCCGGAGGGAGGGCAAATCGGTGACTATTGCTCCATCTTGGCTACAAGCAGAAATCTGAGATTTATTTATTTTTTATATGAGTTCCCTACTGTATGTTTTTTTTTTAACTATTAAATTGCCCCTGGAACACTGTACAGCCATAAAATTGAATGAAATAGTGTCCTTTGTGGCAACGTGGATGCAGCTGGAGGTCATTATCCTAAGCGAATTCACGCAGGAACAGAAAACCAAATACTATGTGTTCTCACTTATAAGCGGAAGCTAAGCATTGAGCACACAATGGACGTAAACATGGGAACAACAAGGACTGCAGACTAGGGACAGGGAGCATGGGTGGAAAAACTACCCATCATGTACTATGCTCACTACCTGGGGGACAGGATCCATACCCCAAACCTCAGCATCACACAGTATACCCATGTCACAAACCTGTACATGTACCCTTTGTATCAAAAATAAAAGTTAAAATAAAGTAAAATTGAATAAAACAAATTGCTCCTGGTGATTTGGGGGGACCTGCAATTCTTATTATGGAGAACTTTCTACAATGATGGTTTTTTGTTTGACCACTTTTCCTTTTTCTTTTTTTTTCTTTTCCTTTTTTTTTTTTTTTTTTTAGATGGAGTCTCACTCTGTCACCCAGGTTGGAGTGCAGTGGCACAATCTCAGCTCACTGCAACCTCCATCTCCCGGGTTCAAGCGATACTCCTGCCTCAGCCTCCTGAGTAGCTGGGATTACAGGTGTGTGCCACCATGCCCAGCTAAGTTTTGTGTTTTTGGTAGAGACAGAGTTTCACCATATTGGTCAGGCTGGTCTCGAACTCCTGACATCATGATCCACCCACTTGGGCCTCCCAAAGTGCTGGGATTACAAACCTGAGCCACTAAGCCCAGCCTGAACACTTGTATTTCTTAAGATAATTTTTGATAATGTGTATAATGTTTTTCTATATGGATAACTGTTTTCCTGCTTTGATTATTTAGATTATGTATACCACCTTTTCCTAAACAGACATATCTCTGTACAAAAATTAACATAGAGCAGCTGGTATTTCATAAAATGATGATGCTAGACTTGAGTTTTGGATAGGAAGTGGAGGCGAGTCCTATATTTGTTTGAATGTGCATGGATTTTAATTAAGTTAAAATTAAGCATACTAGAAATTGTCCAGGAAGCTGATGGCTTTTATTCTTTTTCTTAGGAATATCTTGGGTTGGGAGCTTTAATGACCAAATGGTCAAAAATGCATTTATTTCTGTAGAGTTCTGAACAGAATTCTGAACATTCTGTGCCCCCCTTTAAAAAAATAAAAATAAAAAAAGGTGCTTTAACTCAGGACAAACTGCCACCTTCTTTGTCCACAGTAGATTGTAGGAATTAGCAGGAAATCCTCTATTCTGTTGTTGATGATCTACCAGTGCTTTAACCCGGGGAACTCTGAGACATGAAAAAAAAGTATTAAGATATTTAAGAATTTATACATAATGAGCATAGAGGAATATGCTTTTATAAAATTACCTTTCACTTATATTTCTCATATATTATCTCAAAAGTTTTTGCAGAAACCATGACTTGTAAGTATTGTATGACCATTTATCAGGTCACGAATGAGGCTGAAAAAATTAGGATTTTAGCAAATGCCTCTGTCCTTTATTATGCGCTCTTACCATTCAATTTCAGTGATCAGAGAAATTATACATAATATCATACTAACGATATGTATCTGTTTCAAGCAAACATAAAATATATTAAGACAGACTTGAAAGGTATAAGTCATATGTATACATATATTTTATTTATATGTTATAGATATACACACATACATATACATACATATGTGAGTCTTATACATTCTTTCCTCAGAATTCTCATACATTATTTATTCATTTGGTTAAAAATATAAATTCTTCATATGAAGCTACATATCTACTTTCTCAAGATAATTCATTGAAATATTTTAAATTAAGAAGACATCTCAAATAAAATCTAACAATAAAATACTGCATGCCTTTAAATATTTATTGCAAAAATGTTCTCTGAAAACCTAAAAGCTTGAAAACTCAAAGACATCTCCATAAAAGTTATGCATTAGAATGAATAATGAGTCCCACAAACTACTTGATGTTGTTCTACATGTTGAGGATACAAAGATGAGTAGGTCATGTTTAAACCCACTGTCTCACGGGAACGTTGGGGTGACAGACACCTAATGTAGCACTGTGGCGGGGTCAGCAGCGCCTAGAAGAATAGCATGATACCTCCAGTGAGAACGGTACATAAGTGCTCCTACAGAGGCCTTGAGCAATGATGAGAGATGGACACATCCAAAAATGGAAAGGAGGAGCTCCCAGACTTAGAACTGGATCTGAGTGTAAGGGTAGTTGAGTTTAATATGAAAAAGGGATGGCATGAGCAGCATCTTAAGGTGTACAAGAAAAGACGCTGCCATTGTAGTGGCATAAGAAGATGAGAAAATGCGAGAAAGGTAGAATCTATGTATTTTAGGGTATAAAACTTGGACTCTATGATGTTAACTAATAGGCATTGAACATTTCCTGCAATGCTAATAACATGATTGTATTTTTCTTTAAGCTAGATCAGGGGTTGGCGAACTTCAGCTGATGGGCCAAATCCATCCAGCAGCCTGTTTTTTGAATAAAGTTTCATTGTTACACATCCATACCCATTTGTTTTCATAGCGTTTTCAAAGCGGAGTTGAGTGTTGCAGTACAGACTGTATGGCCCACAAAGCCTAAAGTAGTTGCTATCTGGCTCTGTAGAGAAAATGTTGACTTCTGAGCTAGATTACCGTACACAGAGCTTCTCAATTGGCGTTTGATATTTGTGGCCTGATAATTCACCATTGTCACGGACTGATGGGTGATTTATAGAATATTATCAGCACACCTAGTCTCTATTCACTAAATCCAGGAGCAGCACCCCATTCCCCATCATGAGAACCAAAACCTCTCTAGACACTGCCAGATGCCCCTGAGGAAGGTAACATCACTCCTCCTTAAGAAACACTTTTAGCAGCTAAGTAGAGTTTAGTTTTGAGTGAACATGATGGTAGCCAAAGTTAAAACAGTGGAAAACTATGCAGCCATAAAAAAGAATGAATTCATGTCCTTTATAGGGATGTGGATGAAGTTGAAAACCATCATTCTGAGCAAACTATCACAAGGACAGAAAACCAAACACCACATGTTCTCAGTCATAGGTGGGAATTGAACAATGAGAACACTTGGACACAGGAAGGAGAAGATCACACACTGGGACCTGTCATGGGGAAGAGGGAGGGAGGAGGGATAGCATTAGGAGATATATCTAATGTAAATGATGAGTTAATGGGTGCAGCACACCAACGTGGCACATGTATACATATGTAACAAACCTGCACATTGTGCACATGTACCCTAGAACTTAAAGTATAATAATAATTTTTTAAAAAGTGGTAATTTTAATGAACTGAAGGGATAGTTGTGAAAAAATATATTTTGAATTTAAAAGTAGCATAACTTAATTATAAATATGGGGCTTAAGAAAGATGAAAATTGAAGATAACTTCCGAAGGTCTAGCTTAGGTTACAGGAAGAGTAATGATGCCCGTCACTGAGATAAGTAATAATGGAAAAAAAGCAGTGGCTAGGTGCAGTGGCTCATGCCTGTAATCCCAGCACTTTGGGAGGCTGAGGAGAGTGGATCACTTGAGGCCTGGAGTTCAAGACCAGCCTGGCCAACATGGTGAAACCCCATCTCTACTAAAAATATGAAAATTAGCTGGGCCTGGTGACATTCACCTGCATTCCCAGCTACTTGGGAGGCTGAGGCAGGAGAATCACTTGAACCTGGGAGGCAGAGGTTGCAATAACTCCATCTCAAAAAAAAGAAAGAGAAAAAAAAAAAGCAGGTACCAAGCAGAAGATAATGGGTTTAGCTTTAGATGAAGTGGGTTCAAGGTACCTGTGACATGCTAAGGCAGAGGGACTCTAAGATTATATGCATAGGAATATAAGAATATATATTCATATATCTATAAGGCAATTTTGGGAGAAGATATATATTTGAATATCACTAGAATATGGCTAGTATTTAAAACCAGGGTAATACATGAAAACCAAAGATTGCAGTGTTAGAAAGGCCAAGGGAATATAAAGCTTACGCAAATGGGAGTCAAGAGTTTCTGCAGGCTGGGCACAGTGGCTCACGCCTGTAATCCCAGCCCTTTAGGAGGCCAAGGTGGGTGGATCACTGGAAGTCAGAAGTTTGAGACCAGCCTGGCCAACGTGGTGAAACCCTGTCTCTACTAAAAATACAAAAACAAGCTGGGCATGGTGGTAGGTGCCTGTAATCCCAGCTACTCTGGAGGCTGAAGCTGGAGAATCACTTGAACCTAGGAGGCAGAGGTTGCAGTGGCCCGAGATCGCACCACTGCACTCCAGCCTAGGTGACAAGAACGAAATTCCATCTCAAAAGAAAAAAAAGAGAGAGAGAGAGAGAAAGAGCTTTTGCAGTAGAGAGGATCAAAAAGCAAGGGTCATTATGAATTATCCGTTGGGCCTATGAGTTAGGGAAAGGTGTACTAAGGGTGCCGGGTAGAAGAAAATGATGTAGATTGAGGCATGAATGATAGTCAAGAACTTATGAAACATAATGAGAAAAAGACAAAAAGAAGGTAAAATACGAAGAGTCATAAGCTCTGTGGCCTCTAAGGTTTATTCTAAGTGGGTGTCGCACTCAATGCTGGCTGGATAATTTCCAATAATCCTGTAGGTGAGCAAGACATAGTGTTTCAATGTTTATAAGGGCAGGTTCCTTGTAAATCTCTAAAGTGTGCTGATAATTGCACTTGGTGGGTGGCAATCATGACAGCATGAGATAGTTTTCAAGGGCATCAGCATCATACCAAATATTTGCAACAGTCTGTCAAAGAGATGGAGTATCTAGGAATGAAGCTTTTGTGAAGTCATAGCTTGCATCTGTTTCTATTCCATAATATAGATCCGTGGTCATATGCAGTATGTATCTTTCTATTGCAACACATATATAATGCATTATGTATAAACATAGGCTTAAAGTCGATCCATTTTGTCATTTTTACTGAAGTTAATCCACTCAGCAGTTCCTGTTTCTAAATGTATTTTAGATGTTTAAAATTGATGTTAAGCAAATTGTCATAGTCTTCTTTTAATACCATCCGATCTAAAAGTGTAGAAGAAGATACATCTAAAGAAAACTTGGGTACTTATAAATTTTTTAAAATAATCTAGATGAATAAGAGGAAAAGAGAACGATTAGATAACAATCATGTAGGGCGCAGCAGCCTAGAGAAGCAATGATAGCATTGCCAATTCATCCTAATGACTGCATCTGTTCCCTATGTATGGGATTGATGGCACCAACACAGCTGCCGCCTCCTCAATGTGAAAGAGTGGGTCGATGACAGACTTGATGATGACTTTGACCTCAGAGATGGTGGCCAGGTGCCAATTAAAGTTACATTGTTGATACCCTCTAATGTAATTAGAAACGAAACCTTTTACCTGGACAGCTAATGAAATAGGCTGTATGCTATACATCACTAATGTATATGTATTTGTTTAAGGGGATGGTCACTAGCGTGATCATATCCATGAATTATTAGAGTAATATTAAATAATACTTAAGTTTACTCACTTTATTAAGTATAAATATATGTAAACACTCTATATTGATTATGTTAAGAAATAAAATAATATTTACATAATTATTACAATTTTTTCTCCCACCTCTTCTCATTTCTTCTTCCTTCTCTTCCTTCTTTTTATTCAGGCAGCAGTAGTTTGTGGATGTCTGTAACATGCAAGATACTGTGGGACACTTTGGGGATAAAAATATGGAATGCACAAAAAAGCCCCTATCTTCAAAGCCAGGGAAAATAGAAAAATGACCATTTGGAGTGATAAAGTGGAAGGGAGCCCAGCAAGGAAGGATCTAGACCAGTTAGTGTGGGGTTATGGGTAGAACTTTATAGGACATACCGCAGTAGCTGACATGGAGTTGAGTCTTTGGGACAACTTAAAATGAGCCCGAAAGGGTTGTCCACACAAGCAGGTGCAGAAGTGCAACACTGAGGGAGCATGTGAGTTCGGCAGGTTCAGCCCGGGGGAGAGTAGATCCCGATGGACAGGGAGATGTTGAACGACACAGCAGGGACTACCTCATGAGGGGTCCTAGTGCCAAACTAAAAGCCAGGATTGGATGCAGGAGGTGAGGAGTCACTGCAGGATAGTAAGGAAGACCATGCAACAAATTACCTAGATAGGGCATGAGAGTTGTATTTTGGAGACTATTGATGAGAGTAATTGAGGAAGATTTACTTGAGGTTGTAGAGAGAAAACTTCATTGAGCTGAAGAAAACGACATAAACTTTCGAGATGTTTAGGATGTGGAAGGATCGCAGGTTGATGAACCAGTCTTGGCAGAGCCCACGTCTGCAGGCAGGGAGGCGGAGAGAGGGCGGACCCAGTGGAATAGGAGCAAATGATGGGGGATGTGAGAGGATGGATGGAGACAGCAACTTGTCTTGAGTTCTCCTTGGGAGATCGAAGCTGTGCTGTCCAGAAGGAAATTCAATACATAGGTGTGAAGGTCAAGAAAGAGGATTGCATTTGAGTGCATAACATTTTTTAAGTCCTTCGTTCCTAAATGATAGTTTTAACCTTGAATGCGTTTGTGATTGCTAAAGAAAGACATGCCAGGAGAGCCAAGAAGCAGATGCTGAGGAGCATGTACAGTTAGTGGGAGTGTGAACAGACCGGGGTCTATAAGGAATACTGACAATGTGTGAGGCAGGTGACAGGGAACAACCAAGTGTGGATGATAGTCAGTGACTCGGCGGTTTCAATGAGGGAGAAGTCAACAGACCCATACACTATGGAAACAGAAATGTGTAATGGAGAGAAACTTTGAAATATCATTATTAAATTTGACCTATAACATGCTAGCTCTCTTGATATGGGATGCCTTGATAAAGTGGTGTGCCCAAAACTCCAGTCTCTGTGTGCAGCAGAGACTAGAGAAAATATGGTAAAACCAGTTCAAATGAACAACAGATTTACAGAGGTTTGTATTCTCTACTGACAAAATTTATCTGTGCTGCCCAAGATAGACATCATTTGTGCTGCTTTGGAAAGGAATTATTTGCATTACTAGAAGTTTTCTATATCCGCAGAGCTATAAAATAACCTTCTCACAAACAATTGAAGGTCACACTTCTGTAAAATTAAGTAATTACCAGAGGGCCCACTGGACAATGCCCAGCATTCTGTTCAAAGGATACTCCAAGACAGGATTCTCTGCCTCACTGTGGCTTCCCCAGAACCAAGCACAATGTTGTATATGTGTTTGTCTTAATGGGTAATCATCAAAAGAGCTAACTTTCAGGTAGAAAGCATAGATAGGATCCAGCCTTTGAGATATGTGTTGTGTCAAAGGCATGTGATATATTAGTGAATATTAAGAGATGAACCATTTTAGATAATATTAATTTCTTTGGGGTTCCAGCTAATGCCAATTTTAATCATGACTTTTTTTGAATTTAGATCTTCATTGCCATTATTAGTGCCTATGATAATATACCTTAATTTCCATGACATTTCAAATGTCATGCACTTTTCTTATCATTTATCCATCCAATATTTACAAATAGTGAAAGTAAGTCATCAACATACTATATGACAATTTGGTGCACAAATTATTTTCCCTCAGAATATGTGTCTGGGACTCTAATTCTTAATGTTGCTAATTCCCCCTCACTATTATCCAGTCATCTTTGTTATATTACTCAAAAGCAGCATACCTGTATTTAAAGAGTCTCGCTGAATATAAATAGGAATTCCATTATTTTTATTAAATTGATCATCACGATATGTTCTGAAAATGTCCATGTCTATTGCATTTCTTGGCTCAGTGTGGAATGACAGAGTCAAATGACATTAAAATTCACTGCTACTAATGTTTAATATCTCACTGACCAAATGTTTATTTTGTCTTTATAATAAATATTGGTTGGCTCTATTTTTAAAGTAATACTTTTCCAACTTAACAAACATAATTCAGTTCAGATGCCAGACTCTAGCTCTTAATTCAACCCTTGCCACACTGTCTAAAGGAGGTGTGCAGAGGAAAGTGCCTTGCTATAGAAGCAACCGTGTGGTTTCAGCACCAGGCTGCTCCTTTGGAGATAATTGTAATTTCATTCTTAACTTCTCAATGATGCACTAATCAATTGCGCTGGCAATGATATTCTGAACAGTAGATTCATATGGTAGTGAGTAACTCAACTTAATATCTGAAATACACATGAACTTGTTTAAATACTAAAATGATTGGCATTAGCCTCAAAACTCCACAACACCGGCCAGGCGCGGTGGCTCACGCCTGCAATCCCCACACTTTGAAAGGCCGAGGTGGGCTGATTGATTGAGGTCGGGATTTCAAGACCAGCCTGGACAACATGACAAAACCCTGTCTCTACTAAAAATACAAAAATTAGCCAGGTGTGGTGGCGGGTGCCTGTGATCCCAGCTACTTGGGAGGCTGAGGCAGGATAACCACTTGAACCGGGGAGGTGGAGGTTGCAGTGAGCCGAGATTGTTCTACTGCACTCCAGCCTGGGCAACAAAAGTGTGACTCTGTCTCAAACAAACAAACAAACAACTCCACAACGCTTTTTCGCCATTTTCAAGTATAGCCTTCTCTCTTCAGTAAGAGGAGAAAACACTGGAAAAACAAGTATCTCTAACAGCTAAATCTACCTGGTTAGTTTTCTGTCCCTCCTGAAAGATAGGAGGTCAGACTGACCTTGGAGAATATTTGATTAAGGAGCAAATTGCTTTAGGAATGGGATAATTTTACTTAAACCTCAGAGCCTAAACAGGTCTTTTATTTAGGCTTAAACAACAAATGAACATCTGTTCTTTTCAGTTTAACGAAACAAGCTGTTCTTGTACCTGATAAATACAAGCCATGGCTCAGCCAGTGAATTATAAAATGCATGAAGGATAAAGATATCGATTTGAATGTGCGGAACAGGCTGGGCTCAGTGTCCTCCTGAGCATGTGTGATCAAATCAGAGAACAGTGTGGTTGGTTCCTCTGCCTGCGACCATTATTTCAGCTTCATCGCAGTCTGGGTTCTCCAAGAGGGCACAGTTTTAAATTAAATGCTCCCTTTGGTAGATGGTTCTGAGTATTAGGTATGCACTGGTGGGGAGTCTGTGTAGAAAAATATCCTAGGGCTGTATGGGAAGCAAGTACAAACCTGGCTAAAATAAACATTACGTGTGGGAAAGGCTGCGCAGGAAATGGAGCTTGCTGTCTGTTTCACGCTGAGACATTTCTAATTTAGTGTTTCACTTTCATCCATTTATTGAATAAATACAGTGTTGTTATATGGCACAATTAAAATGAAATGGTGGGACCAGCTTTGAGTAAGAGAACTTGAGAGTATTGTCATGTAAATTCTTAGCAGATGCTCTGAATTCATTTTTTTATCTGCTTTCTGGTATTGCCTAATCCCAAGAGCTGAAGTATAATTCAGCATTCTTTTTTATTATTCAGCTCCCATATTGTCTGGGAGGAGAGACCCCCTGGCCTAATTACATAAAGTACATGAATGAATCCCTGGGATTAAGGCGGTGTTGCGGGTGCGGTGCTTGAGAGGCGGCGGTGGCGGTGAAGCGAGCTCAGCGGGCCGCAGTCCACGCTCGGCACCGCCACTGGCTGCCCTTCCGCATGGCGCGAGAAGACACAGCGCCTTTAGACCGAACCACACAGAGGAGGAGAGGCCACAGCAGCCTGGTCATTTCCAGACGGTGGTGAACAGCCCTGCTGAGGGCCTCAGGTGGTCTTGTAACCGCTCAGGGGGGTGGGCAACCCCTCACTCCTCCAGGCCGCTCCTTTCCCTTCCTCTGGGTTTCTGCCAAGAGCACTGTGAAAATCAAAAACTGAGTCTCCTTTCAGATGCTGTTTTAGAATCTTAAGAGATGAATTCCTGATAAATATGGCCATGAGGTCATTAAAATACTAGTAACAAAAACAACCACCACCACAATGAGAGAGGGTTGGGGAGAGAGGGAATATGACCCTGACTTCAAAGACTTGGAATTTAAGGCAAAAGCAATCATAGAATTTAAGGGAATAGCATAGTCTTGCCTTTTTTGTTTTCTGTATTATTATTACTATTATTATTTGAGATGGAGTTTTGCCCTGTCCCCCAGGCTGAAGTGCAGTGCCGTGATCTTGACTCACTGCAGCCTCCACCTCCTGGGTTCCAGCCATTCTCCTGCCTCAGCCTCCTAAGTAGCCGGAATTACAGGTGCCCGCCACCATGCCCAGCTAATTTTTGTATTTTCAGTAGAGACAGGGTTTCGCCATTTTTGGCCAAGCTGGTCTCAAATTCCTGACCTCAAGTGATCCGCCCACCTCAACCTCCCAAAGTTCTGGGATTACAGGTATGAGCCACTGCAACTGGCTGTTTTCTGTATACTAATATGCTTCATTTATACATTATTCTGTATATTGGTTGCCTTTATCCTTTCAAACACAAAAACAATAGGGACGAACATCTATCATCCCATCTCCCATATTGATTTAGAAACTGCATTTGATTCAAGATCCTACAGTCCAGATTAAGATGCTAGCTTTGCAATAAACTGACTGTCTTATGACATAATGTCTTAAAATGTCATTCTGGAGTTGTT
The DNA here is from genome assembly GCF_003255815.1 of Theropithecus gelada. Lineage (NCBI taxonomy): Eukaryota > Metazoa > Chordata > Mammalia > Primates > Cercopithecidae > Theropithecus > Theropithecus gelada. Next base: position 47,949,477 of record NC_037685.1, read on the forward strand.
GTGAGAAGTCAGTGATGATGTGGAATCGTCTTTTATCACACCTGGAATTTATGGCCACTCTATAAATCTTCCTTTGTTTTCCTGTTTCCCTGTTCCTCCCTCCCTTCTGTTTTTCCCTCACACTCCATTTTCAACTGCAGAGAGTTGCATGTAGAATTCAGGGAAGTCCCTTACCATACCAGTCCCCTAGACTGCAAGAGAGACCTCCTGGGGCTGCAGGGCAGCCCTTCCCTAAGGTTCCAAGGAGACTCTTGAGCCAAGAATTGCATAGCAAAGACATTTGCAGCAATGTGAAGTGTCACAATGTCTTTGTTTGAATGGTGCATCTGTGTTTCTAAAAGATGATAGCAGCCTGTTCTCCCTAGTTCGGAAGTAGAAGGGAAATCTGTGTTGGCCAGCCCCAGAAGCAGTAGCCCTGGAATTGTCGTAGTGATAACACAAAGACTTCTTCCTCCCTTGGCAGAGCCATGTGCAGACCATGGTGAGAACTGAGAAGCCTCATATGGGTTCCTGTAGATGTGAAAATAAACTCAAGACCAAATTTGAAGCCTCAGCACTCAGGAGGTGCAAAAGCCATCACAAAATATAGTTGAAGTCCCCTTTCCATCTTTCTTGTAAATATGCAGGGCAGAGTCATGGGAACCGAGGGAGAGGACTGGTGAGCTCTATGGCTGTGAGTCCAAGTGTCTGCTGACAGGCTCCAGTTCAAGGGCACGGCAAGTGCCAGGGATTGTGGGCATATGGGAGGTGACGTGACTGGTCCTGATGCAGAGGACCCTCAGGAAGGGGCAGAAGGCAAGAAGGGGTGGGCAGGGGTGCATGGTGAAAGGGGACCCTGCCGTGCGGTGTGGGTGTGCGGAGGCTGCAGGACAGCGGAGGAGACCCACAGCAGGACAGACAGAACTACACTGCAATGATCGGTGGGATATTTCCTGTCAGAGTCATGGGAAGGAGGGAAAAAATGTGCACGTGTAGAGAACAAAATCGATTTCTGTGTGAACTAGAACGTTTTTGACAACTTTGTCTCTGCTTTCATATCCTTTTCCTTAAAAGAAAAAATAACTAGTCCTCCCTCCTTAGGGGAAAAGCACTTCTGCAATCCCCACCTCTCCCCGTCCCGTTTCTCTTTCTTATCCTTTCCGGCTCTCCACATTGAAGCAGGTTTTATCTCTCTCCCAAGCCCACTTGTGCTCCTTTTCCTTCATACTTCTCTCGGTTTTCATGATGTATGTCAGTCTTGTTGCTAGGCAGCTGTTATGTTCAACCCACCATGCAGCCTTCTGAATGCTGGAAATTAGCCCCAAATAGCTTGAAAATCACCCTTCCGCACCTGCTCTGTGTTTACTGTGAAAGCAGGAATATGAATATAAGTTCATAGAATGGGGGAAATGCATCCATATGTAGCCATGGGCAGACAGCCACGTTTGTGGTATCCATGGCAGGTATGGACACCATGCAGTGCCCCAGGGAAAATACCCAGGAGTAGTTCTAGAAGAAAGTACATCCTCATTCTATGAGAGCTAAAATTTCTAAATAAGATAATCTGGTGGAAAATGGAAATATACAAAAATAAATATGAATAGCATGTAGACATTGTGTGTATTTCTACAAATGTTGCTGCCTGCAAGCTTAATCAGTTTTTCCTTGCCTCTGAAAAACAAAAAGCACTCATTGATTCTATCCCACCCTCCAGCTATTGGTCTTTTCTTTGATTGATGTTAAGAATCACCAGCTGCTAGTGTCTTGATGCCATTGTAATCTAGTTTCTCCCATGTCTGACGTTGCCATTGACGCCACAGTCACCAAATCCCACAGCCCCCTCAGTGTGCATCTGCTTCTCTTCCTCTGCGGCGTTCAGCACTGCAGACCACATTTCCAACTTTGCTTTCCCTTGGCTCCTCTGAAATTGGACGGCTCCCGTCCAGTCCTTTCTTTCCTGCTTCTCCTTTCCCCTCCCCTTCACCACTCTCTTTCTCTGTCAACCCTCCAATAGGTAGCTCCTACGACATTCGATTTTTCTCCTTCAGTTTTTCTCTTTTTATTGATTATTCAGTCTTTCTAGAAGAGCAAGAGGTTAATGGTTCTCTCCAAATAGTATTTTATTTTTCACAATAAAGTAATTGGAATATAACCATAATAAGATAAATAGTATAATTTCTTGAAATAAGAAAACCACATCTTTTCTGAGGTATAATTTTGGTCCAAAAAAGTCTTGCTTTATATTTGACCATGTGCAGTAAAATTAGAACATTGCTTTACACAGCCTAGTGATCTTGGCATTTCTTGGCAGAATATATTGCTCATAGTAAGTGTTCAATAAATACTTCTCAAATAGAATTAAATTTCTAAGGAGTTTCAGACTGAAACAACATAAGTTTTACTTTCATAACAAAATTTTCCTTAAGAATGAAGTGGTAAAACCAGTATTTAACAGAGACATTTTCAGAGAAACTGCATCTGAGGTTAATAAACATTAGCTTGATAAACATACATTATATTTTCTAAGAAAATGATTCTCCTACTTCCTGATAGTCTTTTTTTAAGTAGTCAATTAAAATTCACTGTGTTTTAAAATCAACCTAAATGCCCATCAGTGAGAGATTGAATAAAGAAAATGTGGTACATATATACCATGGAATACTATGCAGCCATAAAAAAGAATGAGATAATGTCATTTGTGGAACATGGATGGAGCTGGGAGCCATTATCCTTAGCAAACCAACAGAGGAACAGAAAACCAAATACTGCATGTTCTCACTTAGAAGTAGTAGTTAAATGATAAGAACTCATGAACACAGAGAAGGGAACCACAGACACTGAGGCCTACTTAAGGGAGGAGGGAAGGGAGAGGGAGAGGAACAGAAGAGATGACTATTGGGTACTGGGGTTAATAGCTGGGTGATGAAATAATATGTACAACAAACCCCATGACACATGTTTACCTATGTAACAAACCTTTACATGTACCCCCAAATCTAAAATAAAAGTTAAAAAAAAGAAGTCATCATGTTTAATCTGAATCCTGTGGTGACTGCATAAGCTATTTTTATCTCTAGGTCCGTGATACACAGGATATCAAAGTTCCCCTTTATACTGGAAGGAACAATCACTTTTGAAGAGAGAAACACTATTTCATCACTTTCCTTGAGTTCTTTACACCTTTTACTGGTTAGATCTTCTCTGCCTTTTCAATTTCAGCCTGTCCTTGTAAAAATGTAGACTCCAAAATGAAGGCAATCTATGATATGGCTCTTTCACTTACAATTTTGTAAGATACTATGTTTTTTGTTTTTTGTTTTTTTAGTGTTATAGTCACAATACGTGAATGTATGGAAGCATGTTTTTATGCTTGATGTTGAGAATGTACTTGATGAATAAGGCTCATGTTAGATAAATTTTCATTTAACTATGATAGAACTTTTTTGAAACCCCACACTTAGTATACACTGGCAACTTAGGATGCAGACTGACAAGAAGAAGGGGAAGTTGAAAGTGGTCAGAAACCCATCACAAGAAAAGTGGGGCAAATGGGCCGGGCGCGGTGGCTCAAGCCTGTAATCCCAGCACTTTGGGAGGCCGAGACGGGCGGATCACGAGGTCAGGAGATCAAGACCATCCTGGCTAACACGGTGAAACCCCGTCTCTACTAAAAATACAAAAAAAAAACTAGCCGGGCGAGGTGGCGGGCGCCTGTAGTCCCAGCTACTCGGGAGGCTGAGGCAGGAGAATGGCGTAAACCCAGGAGGCGGAGCTTGCAGTGAGCTGAGATCCGGCCACTGCACTCCAGCCTGGGCGACAGAGCGAGACTCCGCCTCAAAAAAAAAAAAAAAAAAAGAAAAAGAAAAGTGGGGCAAATGGAGCGTCTAACATAACACAACTTGAGGTTGGAACCCCATGAGGTCATGAGCATTCTGCACCATCACGGAAGCTGCATCCGTTTCCCGAATGCTCAGTACTGCCTTGTCCAGTCAGAGGTGTATGGCAGTAAAGAAACCAGCCACAGATGAGTCATTGGCAACCAGGAAGGTAATAAATCTAGTGTGGGGGACTGGCTGATGTTTGGTCAATGTCTCCTTACGGAGCTCCACCCAAATTTCTCCTTTTCGCTTCTCCTCAGTCGCAGTATTTCCCTCCTGTTAAATAACATTAGTCTGGAGAATAAATGCTCTTCCCTGTCTACTACACTGCGGGAAACGTCAGCCACAGCCTCCAGTTTATTAGGTCAAAAACCTTGATATCATCCTCTCTTCCTGTCATAGCCACGTTGATCCATTCACCAGAAAATCCTGCTGGGGCTACCCAAATACACAGAGAGCCCAGCACGTTTTTACCACTTCTGTCGCCATTGCCTTGGACCAATGCCTCTCACCTGGACTATAGGAAGGGCCTCCAGATGGCGGCCCTGGCTCTTTCCTGCCCCTCTCCAGGCCCACTCAGCCTCACAGTATCGATGATGCTTTTCTTCAAAGTCGAGGAACAGAGTGTGCTGAAACCTCACACCCGGGAATCGGAGTCTGAGCCGAGGTCCTGATGGTCACCTGCAGGATTCTGATCCTTACCCCATTACACTGACCTTTCTAAACTCATCTCCTACAGCTCTCCTCTCCCTTCCTCTTCTGCAGCCACACTCGACTCCTCAATATTCCCAGAGCGGCCATGCACCACCCCCACTCCGCCAGGACTACAGTCCCCTAGAGAAGCCACAGCTGCCTCCCTCATTGTCAGGCATCTGCTCACAGGGAAAGCCTTCCTGCTTTATCTTTCTCCACATCTCTCATTGGATTTGACACACTTCCTTATTTACTTTATTTGTTTAAGGGTTGGGGTCTCTGTCATCCAGGCTGGAGTGCAATGGTGTGATCATAGCTCACTGCAACCTCAACTTCCTGGGCTCAGTCCGTCCTGCCTCAGCCTCCTGAGTAGCTGTCACTAAAGGTTTGCACCACCATGTCTGCTTAATTTTTAAAATTTTTTGTAGAGATGGGGTCTTGCTGTGTTCCTCAGATTGGTCTCATACTCTTGGCCTCAAGCCATCCTCCTGCCTTAGCCTCCCAAGGTGCTGGGACAACAGGCATGAGCCACTGTGCCCGGCCCTTATTTACTTTTCTTTATTATTATTATACTTTAAGTTCTGGGATACATGTGCAGAACGTGCAGGTTTGTTACATAGGTATACACGTGCCATGGTGGTTTGCTGCACCCATCAACCTGTCATCTACATTAGGTATTTCTCCTAATGCTATCCCTCCCCTAGCCCCCCACCCCCCGACAGGCCCCAGTGTGTTCTCATTGTTCAGCTCCTACTTATGAGTGAGAACATGCGATGTTTGGTTTTCTGTCCCTGTGTTAGTTTGCTGAGAATGATAGTTTCCAGCTTCGTCCATGTCCCTGCAAAGGACATGAACTCATCCTTTTGTTATGGCTGCATAGTATTCCATCGTGTATATGTGCCACATTTTCTTTATCCAGTCTGTCATTGATGGGCATTTGGGTTGGTTCCAAGGTTACTTTTTAATTCTACCCCTACTACCATAAAGGGCTTTGGCTGCTTATTCCCTGCTAGATCCCAGCACCTGGGAGCATCCCCAGCACAGACTTGGTGCTCAGTCAGTGCTGGTGAATTGATTGATTGATCCTGAGCAAGTGAACCACAAACTCCGATTCCAAATATGAAACTAGGTAACAGTTGTTCCCCTCATCCCAAACCAGGATAAGGCAGGAAGAGCAGGCTGGCTGGAAAGGTTCATGTTTACTTTTTACAGTCCATTGGTTTGCCTCAGACACAGAGGAAGTGAAGCCTAAATATAGGTGTCTTTAGTGGATTGAGGTGACCTGTCTGTCTTGGATGACAGATGCTGGGACAGCGTGGGGAGTGAGAGTAGATAAGTCCCTCTCCAGCTGCTCCTGTGCTCAGGACTAACGTCCTGCTCCAGGCTCGTGAACCGTATGGCCTCAGAACAAAGTTACTGGGGGAATGTGTTTTAACTCAGGAATGGAATGTGACCCTGTTTTTCTATCCGGTGACACCACCTATAGAAAACACTCACATTCCAAAAGACAAGATGTTTTACATAGAGTATCTCATCCTGTCTCAGGTGATCTTTTTCTTTAGTTGACACGTCAGAATTATACCATTTTAAGTGTCAAAAGAACAATATAAAATGAGAAAAAAAGCATCAGGTGCATTATTTTTCATTCTGACTTGTTAATACTATATTCAGATGCTTGAATTATATCAATTAAATTCTTGGTTATAATTAACAAAGTTCCAGAATGAGAGAATTATGAGAGAGAATAAAAAAAAGAGTGATTTCATTTCAGTGTATTACTCTGGCTAAATGTTAGAAACACATGGCTTTCCTGAGGGCATGAATGAGTTCACTGTTAAAGAGCCTCCAGGCACTGAAGGCCAGCAAACGAAGACTTCTTTTTTTTTTTTTTTTTTTTTTTTTTTTGAGACAGACTCTCGCTCTGTTGCCCAGGCTGGAGAGCAGTGACACGATCTCGGCTCACTGCAAGCTCCATCTCCCAGGTTCACGCCATTCTCCTGCCTCAGCCTCCCGAGTAGCTGGGACTACAGGCGCCCGCCACCACGCCCAGCTAATTTTTGTATTTTTAGTGGAGACAGGGTTTCACTGTGTTAGCCAGGATGGTCTCGATCTCCTGACCTTGTGATCCACCTGCCTCGGCCTCCCAAAGTGCTGGGATTACAGGCGTGAGCCACCGCACCCAGCCACAAACCAAGACTTCTTATTCCTACATGTCCAATATCATGGTGGTTACTATTAAGTTTTACTTTTTCAATTTTTAAGGATAAATCTTATCCTTTTCCACTCTAGAACCATTCGGGGTTAGGACTTGTTAGTTGTCATCAAAACTGTAGCAATGGTGGTGAAGAGCTTGGCCCTGGAGTTAGATTGTCCTGGGTTCAATTTCAGCTCAGCCACTTTCCTCATCTGTATCAGCTTCCCAGTGCTGCCGTAAGCAGGTACCACAAACTCCATGGCTTAAAGCAATAGACCTTTCCTCATCCAGCTCTGGAAGTGAGAAGTTCAACACTGAGTTGTCAGCAGGGCTTCCTCTGAAAGTCTGGGTGGCATCTGCCCTGGCCTCTTCCTGGTCTCTGGTGGCGGCCATAGATCCTCAGTGTTCCCTGATTGCAGCTGTGTCACTGACACCTCTGCATGCATCATGTGGCCCTCTGCTGTGCGTCTCCCATGGCGTTTCCCTCTTCTTTTCAGGATATGAGTCATATTGGATTAGGCCCCACCCTAATGATCTCGTCTTAACTTGAATACTCTACAAAGACCCTAAACATCACGTTCACTTATCTTGCATGGGGGGACACAGTTCAGCCCATAACAGCATCCCTGTGAACTTGGGTAAGTGAATGAATGCCTACAACCATTATCTGTCTCACTATCTAAAGATGATTGTCATCCAGGCCTGCATCTGTGAGGAGGATGTGAGGTGATATGAAAAGCCCTTTGCATTCATTCAGGGTTCAAGAAATGCAACTTACCATCTCCTGCTCCACAGCCCCATGTCTTGACTATCATTTATTTAAACTTGCTACATTCAAAGGCAAGCTAGGAGACACCATAAAATGTACAAAGATATCCCCTCACTCTGGGTGAACTCACAAACTTTGAGGAGAGGTCAGAGTTTGTAACACAGAATAGAATTTATGTCTCGTCTGGAGAAATGCAAACAGACAGTTCTGAGGGAGGGCAGAGCGTTGCTTGTTAGGTGACTTGCCAAGGGCATTATAGCAAACTGGTTACAAAGTGGGAACCTAAATCTCAGTTTTCAGATTCCCAATTCAGTTTCTTTCCTATTTGAACACACTGTACAATTATATCACTTGTCGCCTTTTAACCACTCAGACATTATCAAACCTAACCCATGTTTGCTCATAAGAGGTACTAATGTCAGCTGGGCACAGTGGCTCACACCTGTAATACCAGCACTTTGAGAGGCCAAGGCGGGTGGATCACCTGAGGTCAGCAGTTCGAGACCAGCCTGGCCAACATGGTGAAACCCTGTCTCTACTAAAAATACAAAAATTAGTCCGGCGTGGTGGCGGGTGCTTTAATCTCAGCTACTTGGGAGGCTGAGGCAGGACAATCGCTTGAACCCAGGAGGTGAAGGTTGCAGTGAGCAGAGATAGCACCATTGCACTCCAGCCTGCATGACAAGAATGAAACTCTGCAAAAAAAAAAAAAAAAAAAAAAAAGAGGTACTGATAGCATGTGAGAGAATCATTAGGGGATGCCCATAGCCTCCTGGGTGGTCCACATTCACTGCCCTTTGCACAGCTTACTCCTGTTTCCCAACCCTCTACATATCCCACGTCATACCCATTTGCCCTGCCCTGTTGTACAGGGGAAATTCCCTTTCTTCTTCTGCAGAAACCCCAATAAAAATTAATAAAGTAAAATAAAACACACAGCTACCAACTTTAGTACATGGCATGTAAGAAATCACATTCTTGTCACCCATCAAAAGCAAAACAATTCCTGAGTACTTCATCCATCAACAAATCACTGTAGTCCGTTTAGTGTGAGCAAAATAATGAGCCACCTTTTTCATATCCTTGCCTCTGGCACTGCAATTTCAGTCTCAGTTACTTCAGTCTCAATCTCTGTTACTTGCCATTTTTTGTTTTTATGCTTTCCTATGCACTAAGTTTGATACGTGAGCAAAAATCCATCTATGAGAAGGAAGGGTGGTTGCTGATACTGATAAATTCATTCTGGTTTATGGCTAGCAAGATTATGAGGATTCTCAGTCCCGGAAAAGTCATACACTGACTTTTCAGTGAGAATGCTGAAGATTTAAGAAAGGAAATAAGAAATGTCTCCAGCTGAGAAGGTAACTGGGTACTGTCTTGGTCAGTTCAAGCTGCTGTCCCAAATTATCATAGACTATGGTGGCTCCTGAGCAACAGAAAGTGCTCATAGTCCTGGAGGGTGGGAAATCCAAGATCAAGTTGTCGGCAAATTCAGTATTCAGTGGAAGCTCGCTTCCTGGTTTGGAGAGAGAGCCTTCTTGTTCTCTCTATGAACGGTGTTCTCACATGGTGTTAGGTTAGTGCAAAAGTAATTGCAGCTTCGGGCCGTGAACATTAAGTCATTATAACTAGACTCAAACACATCTTTATTAATCAAAATAGGAACCATTACAATCAACACATTTTTGCCAATGCGAAGTAAGTTTTGTTTATCCCTGTAGCTTAAAATTCTGTGCTTTGAGAATCGACAAACTCTTGGATAGCATTTTCTGCATCCCGCCACTTGCAGAAGCATTTTCCCTACGAAAAGTTGTTGAGATGCTTGAAGAAGTGGTTGATGGTTGGCGAGAGGTCAGGTGAATATGGTGGATGAGGCAAAACTTAGTAGCCCGTCTTTCCACTTTTGATTGTGTGACGTGCAGCCAGGCGCTGTGGTGGAGAAGAATTGGGCCCTTCCTATTGACCTATGCCAGCTGCAGGCGTTGCAGTTTTCGGTGCATCTCATCTATTTGCTGAGCACACTTCTCAGATGTAATGGTTTCTCTGGGATTCAGAAAGCTCTAGTGGATCAGACCAGCAGCAGACCACCAGACAGTGACATAACCTCTTTTTCTGTGCAAGTTTGGCTTTAGGAAGTGCTTTGGAGCTTCTTCTTGGTCCAGCCACTGAGCTGGTCATCGCTGGTTGTCATATAAAATCCACTTTCGTCGTGCATCATAATCTGATCAAGAAACGGTTCATGGTTGTTACATAGAATAAGAGTACTTGGAAACAACATTTTTTTTTATTCTCAGTTAGCTCATGAGTCACCCACTTATCGAGCTTTTTCACCTTTCCAATTTGCTTCAAATGCCAAACAACCTTAGAATGTTCGACCTTGAGTTCTTTGGCAACTTCTCATGTAGTTGTAAGACGATCAGCTTCGAGGATTGCTCTCAGTTGGTCATTGTCAGCTTCCAATGGCCAGCCACTACACTCCTCATCTTCAAGGCTCTCATCTCTTTAGCAAAACTTCTTGAACCACACTGCACTGTATGTTCGTTAGCAGCTCCTGGGCCAAATGCGTTGTTGATGTTGTGAGTTGTCTCCACTCTTTTATGACCCATTTTGAACCTAAATAAGAAAATCGCTCGAATTCGCTTTTTGTTTTTGAGACGGAGTCTGCTCTGTTGCCCAGGCTGGAGTGCAGTGGTGCCATCTCGGCTCACTGCAAGCTCTGCCTCCTCGGTTCATGCCATTCTCCTGCCTCTGCCTCCCGAGTAGCTGGGACTACAGGCTCCTGCCACCACACCCGGAAATTTGCTTTTTATCTAACATTATTCTCATAGTCTAAAATAAATATAAAATAAACAGCAAGTAATAAGTCATTAGCAAAAAACATAAAGCAAGAAATGCACACTAACATGATGTATAACATAACCACATTTATTTAAGAATGTATTCCAATATCAAATGGCAAATTTCAACAATGTGAAAACCACAATTGCATTTACACTGACCTTATAGGAAGGAACAAGCCTGTTCTCTTCAGCCTTCTCTAAGTGCACTAATCCCATTCATGAAAGCTCCACCCTCCTGACTCAATCACCTGTCAAAGGCCCCACCTCTTATTACCATCATATTGGGGGTTAGGATTTGAATGCAGGGATTTTGATATACGTTCTGTCCATGGCAGGTGTGTTTCCCAGCCTGTGTTACACTCCAGACTGTACTGCCACACATGTGAGCCCTTGTTTACCCACAGTACCTGCCGAAATAAGACACGCGTGTGATTCCTGTGTGGCTGTCCATGGGATATGTCCCATACTCCCACTGCTTTCTCCAAGGAAAGCAAGTAAATAAAGATGTGTAGGCAAAACACTCCCTCCCTTAATTGCACTAAGGAAACGGAATAAACTCATTTTAGCAAATCCCAAATTTACTGCAGTGAACTTTAGATGAAGCACTAAGGTATTACACAGAAAATAACAGAAAACTGATGACTTCAGCTTTGGCATTGCGTTTCCTTCAGCTTGCAGAACAGCCCAACATGAGAATCATAAACACAGAAGGCAACAGGATGCAACTGCATGTACCTTAGCTCATTTCCTTTTTGGTTTTCTCCTCTTCCTCCTCCTCCATTGTAGCCTTGCCTGTATCTCAGGTTAACCACTGTAAGTGCAAAGGGAATTTTACATGGATTTTTTAAAGTGGGCGATATAATTTTAAAAGTCATTTTTGAAAAACCTGTAGGAAACTATTATATTGCCATGAATTTCAGCTAAGGAATGGAAGTCAACTGGCCACTGATGTTTTGCAAAATAAAAATGTCCCAGAATATTTTCAACATTCAATATCTAATATATGGGGAAGAAGTGATTCTATCTCTCAAATAAGTATTCTGAATGAACATTTTGGTATTCCATTATTATAGACTCTAGTTACATCTGAATTCACTCTTAAGTGGCCATAAAGAATGCTTAAATTTCTTAAAGGATGTATTTTTAAGGAGCATGCCAAATGTTTAAAAATGGCTACTGGATTAATTTTCATATTTTCATTCCCTTCAAATTTCCTTTGGTTAAATGGTTTGAATTGCTCCATGACAGTGCTAAACATATATTAGAGGACTGAAAAATATATCTGATGCATTGTAAAAATGATTTCCCTTGTAAAAGATAAGGATTATTTCCAGTTCCCTAGTAAATGCACAGTGAACAGGAATTTGGGTATTCCTGGGATAAAGAAAGACGGGGAAACTTGGGAAACGATGTAACAAAGACAGCCCTGTTGAATGTGATTATGTGCTTGGCAAATGCAGTCACTGCTTTCTGTCTCTGCTGCTTTTCACAGGTATAAGCCGCTGGCTGATACGTTCCTGCGTGAGAAGAAGGAACATTCGGCTGCAGAGCGATGTCGGCTTGTTCTCCAGCAGTGTAAATTACAAGGCTGGCAGGTCGGTGACCTACAAGCTATGAAAATGCCACTTTAGGATTTTAAATAAATGAGCTGAGTCATTGCAGGGAGCCACCAGAGTCTTCCTGGCAAAACCAAATTCCTTTGATGTGTTTGGCAAGGCGTGACATTCAGTGTATTCCCTGGAAATTTGTCATTCTTTATGACTTGCTGATTTTAACATCTTGCAGCCAACATGAGGAAATCTAAGAGGCTCCCTTTACAACCATGACAGAAGCTCATGAGCCCCATTCTGTTTGCCCATGTGCCAGATTCATACCTTGTCACTAAAGCATTTTGTCGTATTTACCCGTAGCAGGAGTCAGAGGAGCCAAAATTGAAGAACTAAGGTTGATTTCTGTGTGCAGAGTTGGTCTCTCACAAGTGCATGTTTGACCTAGACTTCCGTAGCTCGTTCAAGTCTCACTCAGCTCCCCTTTCTTCTGTTTCTCGTTGCCCTGCTTCTTACCTGCCTTACAGTGAAAATGTCACTATCCTTTGAACCTCATTTGTTGGCAAAAGCCTCATAATTGGACACACTTTATTATAGTCTGTGATCGATTTGATGGTAGAACCTAGGGGCCAGTGAAAGCTACAGCTAGACTTGCAGAAAAAGAAAATAACCTGAGACAAAATTACAGGCAAATGTTCACCAGAAACAGGAGAAGATGGTTCCAGATTTTGTTAAATACGTTCAACAACATCAGAGTCCATCCTTGACTCATTTTAGGAAGAAGAGGTTTGAAGTGAGAAGAGCAGATTAGAGCAGCAATGGGAAACCACGCAGTCCATGACACCAGGAATTATTTGGAAGTTTCTTGCTGTAAAACCACCAAAAGTGCGTAGGTGGCAGAAACAACGGTAGCTAAAAGCTTTGGTAAAAACATGACGATGACTGGAAAGTAGACATAATTTGCATCTTTAAAAAGTGATAGGGAGAATATTTATGAGTAAAAATACATGATAATTGATGAGTCAAAGGATGAGGACTTGGCTTTAGAAATGACATGAGCTCATGATTCAGAATTGCTGAATAGGTCCAAAAGTGGCCCAGTCTAAGTAAAACAGGGAGGAAAGACTGGATTGACACTCGCACACTCATCTGTCTATGACAAAGAACAAAGAACCTAGAATTTTGGCATTGATGAGTAATGATTTAATTGTCTGTGCCACCCAATCTTTTTCTTTGTTATCTTTTTTCCTTTTCTTTTCTTTTCTTTTTTTTTTAACTAATAATGAAATTTGAACTTTAAATAACAATCTGAAGGAGGAAGCTTACTCAGTCTGAAGTTGTCAGTGATGCACATCAGTGCCAAAAGATTGGGTAAAAAGGGAAGGAGGAAGAAGGAGGAATTACTAACCAGAAGTGATGTCCGCCAACCCCTCCAGAGTCAGTGACATAGGGGTGGGATTCACATATATCAGCGTTTATTCGGTCTATAGGTAACTGAAGTCAGTTCAACGAAATCACTGCTGAGATTTTGAATAAGTAATTTTATAGTAGTAGTCCACCGATGATGTACCACTAAGGTATTCTTATTGTATTCTTTTGCTTTTAAAGAATACTTACAGATAATGATATACATATATATGTGTATGTGTGTGTGTGTGTGTGTGTGTATCTGTGAGATAGATGTGTGTGTATGAGGGAAAGGGAGAGGGAGAATTTTTATTTGTAGAAGGAAGCAAGGGAATCTGGAATAATTCTTTCACTAAGAGAGTGATTGGAAGTAACCACAATACCTGAGCAGTGATCCCTCTGATAGACCACTGTAAAGTACTGGCCAAATATGAGAGGAGACTGGAAGACAAATCAGTACACCCTGCCAGCCATCATTTCTTCTGTATCGCTGCTTTTGCTAGGATACTTGAAATTGCAGCCGAGGATAGCATTAAATTGAAACATGCATTAGGACTTTCAATGAGAGTATTAACATTTTTTTAAATGGGAAAGGGATCCCATTTCATGGCACTATTTTCTCCACACTTTTCGCCTGCCTGAAAAGAAGCTGAAAATACAAGACAAAAAAAATTAAAAGGAAAGAGAAATAAATGTGCTTATTCACTGAGCATATTTACTTATGAGTTCCCTGTTGTCTAGTCAGAAAAAACAGTGTTTCTTCAGCTTCTTCAAGATGTAACCTATGATGTACTTTGTACTACCAGACAAATAATCAACTTCACAGAAATGAAGCTTATTCATACTTCACTTTTATATTGGTCTGACAAAGGAAAAAAAGCTTTTGTTAAAAAAAAAGTAAATAAAACAAAACAAAAAACACTCATTCCTAACCTGGAAAGTTAGACTCCTCAGTTGCAAAAGCAAAGCATTTGTTTGAAATGCATTGCTAGTTACAGGAAGAATTCCTCCTAGTCTATTCTGTTTTTAATTGACACAGCAATTAAATCAGAAGCTGTTAGGCTACAGGGACAACAAGGTTGCATCTGATGGTTAGTGTATCTGTAGCATTGTTTCCAAATTGCTGAGAGTTACAATGTGTGTTTTCATTAACCAGTCAGTTCATCCTTTAGTCCTGAGTGGTTAGCATTAAATGAATGGTTATTCTTTTCCATATTTTTAAAAGCAGTGCTGGAGGACCCAAGAGATTAGAATTACATTTTGCTGCGTTAACTTGTATACAGTGTTAGCTAGAAATTCATTTCTTTTAACTGAACATAGTAATTTCATTGTCATTCTAATGGGTCTTGGAGATCTGGCAGGTTCTGTCTTCTCTTTTTAACTTTAATCAGACCCTGTAGAAGGAAAGCCTTGAATCATCAATATGAGATTGTAACTCTGGAATTCTTATACTCTCCAACATTGTAGCAATTCAGTAAGCCTTGGTGCACATTTGATTTCCTTCTGTTTCAGATGAGGATAAAGATGTCATATCTTCAGTACTATTTTGTACGCCGATCTATACACCTGTGTCTGCTTTTCATGCTTTAAGTAGTCACAGGTTTGTAGTCTGTACTGGAATTTTTAATATTTAATAGGTAATAATTCCTGTCATCTACAGAGTATATTACAACTATTCATAGTTTTTATTTTATTTTATTAGAGCCTAATAAAAAAATCTGTGCATAAAAGGAAAGTAGACAGTGTGTACAGGAGTGACCTTATTTTAGATTTGAGGAAATTGAACCTCACAGAGAGCCCTTGTCTTAGTTAGAGATCAGTGTACTGATCAAAATATTAGGTGCAGTTAATATTCAGTTTCAGTGGGAGCACCACTTTGCTGAGACCACGTCTAGCTTTTACTATGTCATGTTCTTTCCACTGCATTTAACTCGATCTATATCTTTTAATGTAACTATCTGAAGTCATTTTGCTCATATTACAGGACTTGAAAGGGATAGGTTATGCGTCACAGTGCGAGCTCTGATCAAAGACACTCATACCCTTTATTCGTCTGAGCAGCCTTTGCCTTGTACATAGTGCCTTTTTTATGTTTAAAATTCGCCCAGCAAATGAAGGAAAAACAAGCGGACTACTTCCCATTACAGGGTGACTCTGATCAGAATCCTTTTCTACCCAAACTGTCAGCCAAACTGACCCTGAAATAGCACAATGCATTTGCACCCTCATTCCCAACTACATCTTGGAAGCAAGACGAGAAGGAAAAGGAGAAAAGGAGGAGTAAGGAAAGAAGAAGATAGAGAAGGAGAAGAACTGTAATCAAGTGAAGAGTCTCAGGAAGCATTTGATATTGAGTATAATTCTGAGAGTTAAGACCTAGATGTGACTCAGGCCATCCAGAGGAAATGACAGGGGTGGGGGCAACTCATGGGCGGTGCTGGTAGAAATGCAGGTCAAAGGAGCAGTGCTGCACCTTCGCACCTAGAGCAAAGGCAGTTTGAAAACAGTTTATTAGGCTATTTCCGCAGATCTGCACCATTTCCAGTATACCGAGTTTTGCTCACATGCCAATTCTCAGCGAGGCATTCCCTGGCTACTAGATTTTAAATTCTCATTATCCTCGACCTTCCTACTGCATCTTCTCATCCTCTTCTCTGCTTCGTTCCTCTCCATGGTGCCTAGGACCTTCTGTTACGCTTCAGATTGCAATCCTTAACATGCTGTTCACCACCTTTCCTCCATAGCATGGGAGCTCCATCCCAAGGGCTTTGTGTCCGCAGCTTACTGCTGCATTCCCGGCATAGAAGCCAGAGAAAGACACAGGACAGACACTCTGTGCCTGGAAGCTGGGCCAAGAAATGAGTTTCTGTAAATAAGAAACTACCAAACAATACGGTATACTTGATGTGGATTCAAAGACATGTAAGAACTTTTCTAGGCTGGGCGCAGTGGCTGATGCTTGTAATCCCAGCACTTTGGGAGGCTGAGGTGAGTGGATCACCTGGGGTCAGGAGTTCAAGACCAGCCTGGCCAACATGGTGAAACCCTGTCTCTACTAAAAATACAAAAAAATTAGCCAGGCATGGTGATACCTGTATTTCCAGCTACTTGGGAGGCTGAGGCAGAAGAATTGCTTGAACTTGGGAGGTGGAGGTTGTAGTGAGCGGAGATTGCGCCATTGCACTCCAGCCTGGGCAACAAGAGTGAAACTCCATCTCAAAAAAAAAAAACAAAAAACAAAAACCTTTTAAAATGTATTGTTTTGAAATGAAGTAAGAATCAAATGGATTTTTAGCTTTATATCTGTGTTTATAAGATACATGTATTAATGCATTACTTCTATAGTTACAGATAATTTTTAAAATTTGAAACTACTACGTAAATATAATTTCAGCATAGAATACTGCATAGGGTCAAATTAACTATTTTAAACATTTGTGAAAAAGCTGTAAGTCACACGGCATTTTGCACCAAAGCATTTTTGTTTTCCAATATATAATTTCTGTTATGTCTTTTATACCACTAGCCTGTACTTCTCAAAGGAATCTTGTGCCTTCTTTCATATAATTTGAACTGGTCACCACAAGTTTTGGCAAACTCATGCATGTTGCTGTTTCCTTAACATACTCAAAATTGCTACTTTTACATAATGTGGTTTGATTTTGAAGAAAGGAAAATCAAGATGTAGTGGTGGCTAGAAGGCAATCTTTCACGTTGGTGGCTTCTTATGTTTACAGTGAAATGATATATTTTAAAAACATGGTGGACTAGTCAGAGCCACGTCCTTATTTGCAAAGTGGGATTTATGTAACTTGTTTGCAAAAAGGAATGGAAGTGTTTTGAAGTGATCTGAATAGGACCTGCATGACTAACTTCTAGTGCTGTTTTCTGTCTCAGCAGATAAAAGTTTTCTTTATGAAACCAAGAGTTCATGGATTACTTCACTATGGAAAAATATCCAAATAGTTTGAATTAACTCATAGTTTGAAAACAAGTTAAATTAAGCCAGTAGTTATTAGCCATCTGCTATTTGTTTTATTATTGTTATTATTCAGGTATTTTACTTATCTAAATATATGCATTTTAAATTCAGGGCTATCTTAAGGTAACTTGGAAAGGATCCCTCTGGAACTGTGTACGGTTAATCAGACTATTAGCCTGAATTTCTCCAAGCCACAGAAAAGTGACTGGACACCAGTTGGGCCCATGTGGAACATGCTTGTTTTT
Source organism: Theropithecus gelada (assembly GCF_003255815.1). Lineage (NCBI taxonomy): Eukaryota > Metazoa > Chordata > Mammalia > Primates > Cercopithecidae > Theropithecus > Theropithecus gelada. The sequence continues at coordinate 47,967,011 of NC_037685.1, forward strand.
CGTGTTATGTCATTTATGTAAAATGAAAACCTTTGAAGCTAATTCTAAGTGGAAAAATAAGTGGTATAATCTGATTTTCACACATTTTATATGCATCAACTGGTTATAGGATGATTTCTTCTGTGTAGTTATTTGAATGCTATATTCATTTTAAAGCCATCTGGAGGGATGACGAATGAAGAAACAAATCTGTCAGAGTCGGTCCATGTGATACCAGGGGTGCTGCTTCGGAACACACAGCACCCGGAGAGTCGAGGGGGGACTGCACGGATGTGGCTCTGTGCAGAAAGTCTTTCCCGGTGGTACTTTTCACTGTGCAAGCAGATGTCGAGAACTTTGGGGTGAAAGAAGTTTTGTGAGCAGGCAAAGAAGAGTGGCCTGTGTGTCTCCTTTGAGGCAGGAACTTGTGATATCTGTTACTGGAAATTGTGGAAGGAGAAGTTGAGCTCTTAACCTTAGAGATGACATATCATCTATGATTTTAAGGATGAGGAGTCAGACACATAGATCCTTCTGGTGGCTTACTCAAGATTATACAGACAGGAAGAAAGAAACAAAATTAGAACATCAACTTCGTCCCAAGTACCGGCATGATACGATACTTACTCTTGTGTGTGTGCATGCGTGGATGTGAAAGAGACAGAGAGAGAGGCTCTTAAAGAAATAACAAAGGATACTCACAAAAAACATACTCCAAATTGTAATGAGATATACTTTTCCTATTTGTGTTTACTCATGAACAAAGAAATTCACAATCTTTTTTTTATCATCGTCTTCTAATGTAATGTTTATGGAATAGTCTAGATTTTGTTACCTAAATAGTTTGAAATAAGTCATAGTTTGAAAACGAGTTAAATTAAGTTATGATCTTTGAAGGATTTGCTCATATATTACTAAGAATTGCACCATTAACATTTTACCATAACATTACATAAAATCAGTGGGTGAAGGTTTTATTATTTCATTAATCTGCAATAGTACAGTAGAGAAAATAAAATAGAAGAGCAAGGAACTGTTAAAGTTTTAACTACCCCCACTTTTTTTACATTCTCTGTGATGAGACAATTGTATTAGGGCCCTAGGTTCTTATTAGTACGATAAATTAATGGTTTATAACCTTTGTTTTACTACTCAGGGAGCACTCCATAAATCAACTATAAGTACAAGCTAGAAAATAGCCTATAAAATGATTCTTTCTTTTGTATCCTTTCTCCTTCTCTGGAATTATAAGTGTTGAAAATAATAAGCATTAGGAACCTAAGAGTACACCTTGAAACGATGTACATTCTATTGGCAATCACCATAGATATTATATTATATGTGTGTGTGTCTGTGTGTATTTCCTTTCTTCTTTTGTGCCAAACACATGCATACACACACGCCATATACATATATGGAACATTTTTGTTATAAAAGTAGTATGTATCCTTGATAAGAAGTTTGAAAAATAGAAAAAAAACTGAGGAAGAAAATACAGTCTACCAGAATTGAACTACCTAAAGATAACTACTGAAAATATTTGGTGCGTCGTCATTCACTTCGTTTTTAAAAATCCTGCATGTATTTGATCCTTACTCAATGTGTCTTTCTCCCTTTCCACACTTAACTTTCTGAGGACAGGTGTCATGTAACCATGTTCTTTTGTATTTTTGTTTGCGTGCGCGTGTGTGTGCACATGTGCATGTGCGTGCGTGTGCGTGTGTGTGCGTGTGTGTGTACATGTGTGTGTTTCACTATGACATCTCTTACAGGGTGTGGCACATAGTGTGTATACAACTTGTGTTTGTTGAATGAATGAACCTCCTACCGATGACCACATCTTCCCTTTGCATATGAAGGTATCTGCAGTAAGTTTGGGTGACATGTGTGATAGTTTCTGCCTTTAGAGTAAGTTTACATTTTTTCACTCAGCTTCATTATGCATGAAGAGTAATATCTTAGGGTACTATCTGGCGCTAATTGCTGATTAAAACTGACTTGTCCTATGCCTAATCCAACTTTGATCTCTTAGAAATCCATCTGTTTTCCTCTGCTTCAAGTTTATTGATTGACTTGATTCAACAAGCATTTATTGATCACCTTGTGAGTTCCCCAAATTAGGCAAGGCAATTGCGATGGCTTACAGTCTGCTGGGGGAGAAACAGTCAGCTTTAAACTAATAAATCACAGATTAGGATCCAGGTGCAAAAAGAGCAAAAGGGACACTGCAGTAGTGAACTAGAGGGTTCCTGACCTAACAGGGCAGTTGCCATGCAGGGAATTTCTGGGACGGTCACATGTAGGCCCAGATCTGAAGGGTGAGAAGGAGCTGGGGACATGCTGAGGCAGGACCAAGGGTCCCAGGGTGAGTGTGCTGAGCTCCTGAGGTGAGGACCTCCTGGAAGAACCAACAGGAGAGCAGGAGGGCTGGAGAGAGAACCAGGTGAAAATGGCAGACAGGGATGCTACAAAGTCGTGTTTCTCAACCTTTGTGTTTTCATTATTGCCCCACGAAGGAGAAAAATTGAGAGAATTAATAAATAATTTAGTTCTGGGGAGGCAAAAATAACTTTGCTATTACAACAGTTTCTGACCTTCAAAGCTCAGTCCTGCTGGATAATATGAGGCCCCTAACAACTACTGAAAGAAGGGCGTTTGTGCCTGTGCCTACTGAGAGATCCAACTCCATCTCTTCTATGTCAATACAAATTTCCCCAACTTCAAGATTATTTAGTCATTCGATAGGCATTTACTGAGCACCTATTATATGCCAGAAGCCTTATAATTGCTAACACGTTTTTCTTCTCAAGAACCGGTTGCACCGACTAGACAGGATCACCACAAGGAGAAGGTGTGCTTGGAGCTGACTGGGTCAGAACCAGTGGTACCTTGTGTGTCAAAGTGCAGCATTCTATTTTAGGTTCAAGGCAGGCTACTGATAAATTTTAGAGAGGGTAGGAACATGACCTGATTTATGCTTTAAATGTAAAAAAAAAAAAAAAAAAAGTGTTATTAGAGAGCAAGAACAGAGCCGGGAAACAAGTTCCCAAGCCAATGTGGCGACTCACGCAAGAGACAGCCATTATGGATGGGACAAGGGAGGAAGCCGAGAACATGATGGGAGGGGAGAGGACCTCACTGTGGCAACAGTGAAGGTGCTCGTTAAGTTATATTGACTTGAAGAGTGGAATCTCATTTAAAACCAAAATATTCATGTAGATCGGGAATGTACTCAAGTTCTTTTTAAAAATGAACTTGCTCCATAAAATATGTTTGGAGCTCTAGATGATGGAAAAGACTCAGCTCTTTAGGGCTGAAAACAGAAGACCATTCACAAAATTAAATGGGATTCTCAAAGCAAACATGAGCACACCACAGGACAGACATATGGGGAATTAGGAAACCAATGCCAGAACTTTTGAATATCTACCAATATTCCTAAAGATGAACTACATAAGATCAGATGTGCAGGATAAAAAAAAAACATGGTATCATGGTTTTAGAAGAAAAGCACACATCAAAATATATAAATGCCATCAATTTGGCAGACGACGGTAGGACAAGGGCTCCCATACCCCAAGGAGTGCCAAAGGCCATGACCATGTTTGTGCTGCTGTTTGGCCATTTATGACATACAGTCCCATGGGGCAAACCATTATTGACATGATTTAGGCCATTTTGAAAAGAAACATCAAATGTGTGCTCTGACTGAATACGTTAACTTATCAAATACACTTTCCTCTGTGCTTTTGAAGCTAATTGCCTTTGTTTGGGTGTGGCTTTGGTTTGCTTTTTCACAATATGTCTCTTTGGGAAAAGTGATTTTTTTTTAAGCACTCTTGACCATGTCAATATGATTTCCATAATGAAATAACATATAGAATTACATAGTGAGTCATTCACTAGTAAGCTCAAAATAGTAGCTTTTATTCATCACTGCCTGCTGTGTAGGTCATACTGTTCTAGGTAAGAATAATTAATTTTTCTTAAACTATAATTATATGTAATTCAAGCCAAACCACCTTCTTCAAACACCAGAAGATGCAGTGCTCTATTAGATGTGTGTGGCTGTAATTATCTTTTCTGTGTTGAAGTTAAACTTCAAGAATAGTCTATTTATAACAAAGAGAACATGTATTTTCATATAAATGTATCCTTTGAGAACATTTAAAAGTACATTCAGACATTCAGAGCCAGGCTGAACATTAGAATTTTTCTATTTAGTAGCTTTTCAAAGCAACCATGAAAGTGTAGAATGTGGAGGTATTAATAGTAAAATATTCACACACGAAAAAGTAATGGTCATTCTTAGAAATTTAATGAATGAAATGGGGGAAATGTGAATTCAGCCTGGAGAGGATGCATTTAGTTCAATGGTTTCCTTATTGAGCTTGTTGAAAAGGTAGACAGTATTTCACTCATCCTTGTGGTCCCAGCATCTGTACCCTGCTGGTATGAAGAAGGTGCTTGGCAACATTTGATTTATGAATGGATACATGAATGAATGATTGAAGGTGAATGAATGAATGAACTAATGAGTGAATGGATGTTCAGAGCAGACAGATGGTAGGATGATGGATGAATAAATGTGAGAAAAGGATCATCAGGAAAAATATAAATATAATGCAACTGAGTGTTATGAGAAATGATATTGATCCAGGAATGAATTATAGGTAAAGACCTGTTCATGGCACACATGTAGAAATGTTGGGATTTTGAGATTTCTTTCCCTTGGAAGAGATGACCTGGTAGGCACAGAAATGGTATCGCATAGCAAAAATAGAACAGGGTTGTGAAGGAGCACAATGACATTCTGAGATCAGCAGGAAGGAAAGCAAATCTGAGGGGAGAACTCTGCAGACATCAGAACACTGAAAAGATTGTGTTGTTCGTATCGCAATCAATAAAGCTATTCTTAACAAACTGGGAACAGATTTACATTGCTGGGCACTTTAAAAAATACTAGGGCATTTTTCCAGAATACTGATATGTGAAAGATGTGACTACTTTTGATGCAACTACGACAGTACATATCCTTTGAAAAAACTGAAAGTATTTACTAGACTAGGGCTGTTTTTAGAGCAAGGGGGTTAACATTTTTCAAGATTAATTTTGTATGAAAATACAGCATTTTAATTGCAGAAAAGAAGCTAGCATTCACAATAAGACCTTTCTCATTAAAATGTAATATACATTAATAAAATAGTCCAATGATTTTAGACTTAGAAATAAAGGGATAGCATCTAACCCAACACTGACAACCGTAATGATATCATTCAGTGAAAACTGCATTCATGAGAATGCTATGGGCCCTGTACAATGTATAAAGACAGTAATGATGTCATTCAGTGAAAACTCCATTCATAAGAATGCTGTGGGCCCTGCACAATATATATAAAGAAGGTTCACATTGGTTTTGCGCTTCAGGAGAGTGTACAGGAAGCTAAAATAATAGTAAATAGCATCTCTTTTAGAGAAATAAAAAAGGATTAGCTCATATTATGGAGGGCTTTATAGGCAACATAAAATCATTGAAGTTTCTAGAAGACTAATAAATTGAAGTCAATGTGCAAGGTGAATTAAAAAGCAGATAAAGGAGAGATGATGAGTTAAATTCTAGATTTTAGTCTGTAATAATCCTATATCAGAGGTGATGGCACTAGAAATATGAAACTTAGCATCTTTGTTTCTTTAATCCTATTAGGTGTATTTTAATAAAATACATCAAATAGTTTAAATAAGTTGAAAATGTTAAGATTTAATTTTTGATGGCCGGGCACGGTGGCTAATGTCTGTAATCCTAGCACTTTGGGAGGCCGAGGTGGGTGGATCACCTGGGATCAGGAGTTCGAGACCAGCCTGACCAACATAGAGAAACCCCATTTCCACTAAAATTACAAAACTAGCCAGGCATGGTGGCGCATGCCTGTAATCCCAGCTACTCAGTAGGCTGAGGCAGGAGAATCGCTTGAACCTGGGAGGTGGAGGTTGCAGTGATCCGAGATCATGCCATTGCACTCCAGCCTGGGTGAAACTCCGCAAAAAAAAAAATAATAATAATAATTAAATTTTTGTAGACAAATGAAATTTTAAATATCTGAGGTTATGTTATAGCAAGTGCTTATTAAAATCATTTTTTAAAATTCTGCCTTTTCCATTGTACACGTCCATTTAGTTTCATTTCCTTCACCTTAATACATGTGAATTATGAACTTTATACTTTTCCAACATTATCTGAGTTTATAAAGATCTCACAGTTAAGTTGAATAGTCAGACGGTACATAAATAAGAAGAAAACCAGGACTCCAGTCCTACTGTAGAGATGTATACAAGGTACATTAGTGACATGGATGTACTATTGTAATTGATTTATTATTATAAGGTACACACCAAACAGGAGAAAAATGAATTCCCACTTTGGATCAGAAAGCAATATGATATAGCTGGAGAATAAGTAAGCTTGAATGTATTGAATAAGTTCTAGAAGCCTACTATACAACATCGCACCGCTATTTAACAACACTGCATTATATGCTTAAAATTTTGTTAAGACGGTAGATATCAGGCTAAGTGTACTTACCACAAATTTTAGAGAGAAGGTGAGGGAGGCAGGGATGGAGAGAGGGAAGAAGGAAAGGAGGAAGGAAGGAAAGAAGGAAGGAATAGAGGGAGGAGGAAGGGAGGGAGGAGACTAAAAGTGTGATACAATAGAAAACTCTAATAAACCTTTTAAAGGCATTTGAACATCATCCTGAAAATCATTACAGGCCACTAACTAATTTTAGACAAGAAAGTAACATAATGAGATTGATGTTTAGAAAGATCACTCTGAATATAGTTTAAAAAAATGGATGCTTATAGACCCATGATAATTTATGGAGCTACTGAAATTATTCATAAAAGTAATCAGTAAGTGGGTTCTAGAAACCTCAACAGAACTTATGACTAAATGGGGCCTGGGGGAAAAGCTGTAAGCAAACTTAGGTGATGCTTGGGGTTCTGGCTTGGGTGATGAGGTGATGATGACTCCTTTGGCCTAGAAAGGCAAGAGTGGGTAGGGATGGATGAGATGGGAAAGTGTGTGAGAAATGACCTGTGGAAATCTCTAGGGCTTGAGGTGCTCAGGGAATACCCAGGTAGATGGTTCTTTTGATCACTGAGCTAGAAAATACAGGACAAGAGGGAAACATACGAGTGAGGCTAGGGTGCCCATGAAACATTGACATAAATGTGTGCGCAATGAGATGGGCTCCATAGGTCTGGACTCGGTGATAAGATGAGCTCTCATGAGCAGTCTACAGTGAAAGCTTTTGGAATAATGAACTTACCAGGAAGATGATGAAAAGTAAGAGGAGAATTCAGCAGAGAATTCTGAGGATAGCTAACTTTTCATTGGGAAGCAGCAACGTAGCAGCTTCAGACAAACATTGGAACAGAGATGACAGACACAGAGCAGGGGACCAGGTGAGCTTGTCAGAGAAGTCAAGCTTCAAGAAAAGAGAGTGACCCAGGGTCTCACCACTGAAAACGTGGTCCACAGACTAACGTCACCGACATCATTTAGGAATGTGTTAGAAATGCAGAATGAATCACTGGCCCCATCCCAACCTACTGGATCAGAATTTACATTTTGACAAGATCTCCAAGTGATTAATACACATGTTTCAGTTTGAGACTTTATAGGGTCAAGGGTATGTGTTTCTTTTAGTCTGGAGCCTGGAGAGCTCCGATTCATCTTACCTCTGGCACTAACTTTCTGTATGGACTGTGTGAGTGTCATATGTCCTCTCTAAGACATATCTTTTTCTCTTGAAAACTGAAGAGGTTGATCGAGATGATTTCTAAGATCTAACTAGAACAGTGTGGGTTATGGACACTCAGTTCCTTTGCCCCTCCTTTGTAGATGATGAATCCTACTAGTATCATCTGTTGTAGACATCACAAGTGCACATTTCCTTAGAGGAAATTGTACTATTATTTCAAAATAAATGTTATCCAATTTTCTATGTCTCCATAAGTAACTGAAGTGTTTTTTGTTGTTTTAATTGGCATGTCCTTCTGTCAAAGCAGAACCATGTGACCTGAGCTTTCTCCTTTACTTTACCTGCATGGGAAACAATTACTGATTGTATTTTTCAGCAGCAGTAAATGAGTAAACTAAATTAAGTCACACATAGAATACAAATAATATATGCTTCTTCAACTCCCAAAGAATTCATAGATATAACGAAATGAGAGGCGTCACTATTTTTCTAAACTATCAATATGTAAGAATAGTTCTACATTAGATGTTTTCCTCAATTTCATTAATACAGAGAGAAATGTGCATCGCAGAAAAATATCAAAGGATAATAGCTGTATTTTTTCTTTGTAAATGCTGTTCCAAAAGTACTGCCAGAAACACTCAGCACTCCTAAAAATTGTCTTTAAAAAAAAAAAAGCGCTCTACAGGTTCCCTTGAAGTCTCTACTAACACAGCTTCCGTGCCACCTACACTCTAGCACAAGCACCGTTCCAGCATTTGTCTGTACCTCCACAGCCTACACCTCTCAAAAAAAAAAAAAAAAAAACACACACACACACACACCTAAAAATTGTAGCAGTAATTGGAGCTTTGGAAGTCATCAATGACAATTTTGTTTAATCTTTTAAAATCTGTCACTTAAAAAGAAAAAAAAACCTAATGGTTTTCTAATAAAAATAGCGATGACTGTAATTCACAGATGGTTTACTTTTACAGGAGTCAGAATGACATTAACATTTTAATCTCAGCTGGGAACACTCTGCATCTAGCAGTGCACAGGGAGAGGGTTCAGTTGAAGAACATTTTAACCTCTCCTTTTCTCTGCTTACTGAGAAACATTCTTTGATGTGAGAATACCACCAAAATGAAAAATGTAGGTGATCTGAACCTTTGGTCTAATTTTAATGAATCTTAATTTATTGGATTTGGTATAACACTGTAAGACTGATTATACAGTAACATTCATTCCATAGGAAAAAAACAAAAATGGTCAATAATTTTCTTTTGGTCAATATCATTAATAAACAGTGTGAATCCATGAAAATTCAGAATATATGTGATCTTATCTGTGTTTCCCTGCTAAAGAAGGATTCTTAAATTTGTATCTTCATTAATCCGTAGCATCAGTGAAAGTAGAGAACTATAAAGACTACATTCAGAATGGTTTCTGGGGAAGAACTCCAAAATACTACTTAACTGCTAATTTCATTGTTTTCAGAAAGAGTAAACATTTACTACAAGTATAGCATCTCAAAAAAAAAAAAAGTACAGTCAAACAAATGCTAAAACATCCAATGAGTATCTACAAATGTTGCCAAACCATAAATAAATTATATAATACAAAACTACATGAAATAAAATAGTCCGTTGGATACCCATAAAATATGCCCAAGTAGTTGATGGAAGAATTTTTTTACAAAATAATCTGAATGAATGTAATAGCAGCAAGCACAATACCCAGCCATTGCAACAAAGTCTTTAGCCATGTCTTGATAGGATGCTTGTATTGTGACTTCAGATCTCCAACCTCCACCGAGCGAATCTGAAGCCCAGAAGCCCTTTGTAACTTACAAAGCCCTTGGTTGTACCTCAGCAGTGCAGATTTGCACAGGCATCACTACATCAAACACCCACCAGGGGTTCGGAGAGCAGGTCCACCCTTCCAACTCCTACCATTGCACATGTCTGCCTTCCTCTCATTTGTGCTTCGATTGCCAACCCTGCTTCTTCCCAGCCATTATCCCAATCCATGGCTCCCAGAAAGAAGTCCTTTTCTCCACTTCCAAAACTGACCTGACATGCAGTGAAACCGTCAATCCACTTCTCAACTAACCACCATCAAGAGCTTCATGAAATCCCTAGTGTATTCCAAGAAAAGTTCACTTCAACCTCTGTGTCTACTCTTCCTGTAATTTAACTTCCATATCTAAACCAAAACTGTCTATTTCCTGAATATACTGTATCCTGAGTTTCCCCTTTTCCCCACTTCCTTTGTATGAGAGGAGGAGGAGGCAACAGGGTCAGCTAGCTCCTGGTCCCCCAGCTTATGGCTGCAGCTAGCCATGGGTTGAGATAATGAGGATAATGGCTGGGAGGGAGCAGGGTTGGCAACTGAAGGACAAATGAGAGGAAGGCAGACACTTGCAATGGTAGGAGTTGGAAGGGCGGACCTGTTCTCCAGTCCCCTGGTGGGTTTTTGATGTAGTGATGGCTATGCAGATCTGCACTGCTGAGGTACAACCAAGGGTTTTGTAAGTTACAAGGGGCTTCTGGGCTTCAGATTCACTCCATGGAGGTTGGAGATCTGGTGTCACAATACAAACTGGTAGGCCAGTTTCACCCCATGTTTCTTTTTCCTTTTATTTCCTCCGTGACTTATTCTATCACCTGCCACCTTCTGTGACTTACTTCTGGATTGTTGAATGACTCTAGGATCTGACTGAAGTTTTCATTTTCCATCTTACCTCATTTTCACCCTAGAAGCTATCATCCGTCTCTGTGACTCACTTTATGCAAGGGCTTCACAATTCTTTATCTTCTGTTCTTTTTTTCTGATCTGAATTCATCCTGCCCACATCCCTGCCACTTGTGCATTTCAAGAATATGTGTCCATATTCTTCAGGAGATGCAAATATATATATATATATATATATATTTATATAAAATGGTAAATATATACAAAGCACTATAATAGGATAAATAATCATTTATAGGATGCTCTGGGAACACAAATAGAAGGTGTCAAAGCCCTAAAGGAAATGGAAAGGTGGATATAAAAATTCTAGTAATGGAGATGAGGTTTGATTTCAGTTGTAAAGGATACAGAGGAGTTGGTCAACAGGGAAGCAGCAGTTGCAGAATCTTCCAAACCTAAATGATTAATTGGAGTATTTTTCCCTCCCTTGCCAATGACCAGCTCAACAATCTATTCTTAGACAGTTTTCAGGATTCAAGACAAATTTCAAAAAAATATTTTTATAAAATTTAGATCTGGTCCTCTTAACATTTCCCAGCATATCCAAATTGCTCATGGGAGAATTTCCATGTTTTTCCTATAGTCCTCTTCATGATGTAGCCAGCAATTACAGGTGTAGCCTCTTCCCTCATCCGTGTCCACATAACTGTACCTTCAGATGGTTTATCTTCTGGTTCTTGTCCTTCACATGCTAGTTTCTCTGTCTCACACCCACCATCTCAAGATGCCCTGGGAAATTCCTGCTTATCCCTCAAGACAAAATGGCTTAGAAAACATGCTTCTCACTGAACCCTGCCTGATCACACCTTGATCACTCTCTTTTCTTGAAAGCTGTTTCTTGGACATAACTCTCTGTCCTGAGCATGGACAATTGCCACAATCTGCTCACTGCTGACCTTCCCCAGTACACTATGAGCTCCACGAGGATGGAGGCCTCCTTTGTATCCCCAAATCTAGCACAATGCTCAAGATAAACCTCCTTTGGGTTTTGGAATGGCTGTTAGAAATGCCACTGTAAGAGGACATACTCATTTTTTCCACCTCCCCTCCTGCTCAGGGTCTCCACTGAATTAAGAGAGGGGAACTAGAATCCTGTTCTCCTGTTTCCATTCCACAGGTCTTTTAGGCATGTTGCTCTCCTTCCGTATGTTAATTCCCCTAATGATCATTATTGATCCCATCCATTGTGGAGTATCACCAGCCATCATTCCTTTGGAGTTCTGTTTTGGAACCCAGGTTTGGATGAAGTTTGTCTTTGGGAGTTATTCTCCCACAATGAGTTACATCCCACAATCAATGATGAACAGAGAGGTGACATGCTCCCTCCTTTCCAATGCCTGTCTCACAGATTTGTTCTGCAGAGCTCACAGACAGGACCAACTGTTCTTCCTGTCGACTGCCAAAATAAGTCAGCAGTTGGGAAGGAGAAAAAAAAAAAAGACTATGAATTATGGAAAATAACTGGGAAGATAAAATGGCAATACAATGAAAAAAAAAAAAAGTAACAATCTCAGTAGCCACCCACTCATGTTACTGTCTCAAATTTCAACCAACTAAAAGAAACTAAACTAAATGAAGAAGAACATCTAGTCAGCCAGAAGGCTCTGAAGTAGACCAGTAGTTAAGAGTTTTTCCCGTTGATCTAACTAATTAGCCTGACTCTCATAATGCAGAATTCAGCCAAAATCTTCGGCAAAACTGTTTTATTAAGACAGCAGATCATGTAAGGGAAGAGTTAGGTGGAAAGGGGTGAAGTGACAAGGCGTGTTTGGAATAAGCTCCATTTTCATATGAAATAGCTCATAAAACATCTCTGGCCAACCATTCTGAAGACAAGGCTGACCTACAAACCTTTCCCATACCTCATGGTGTGTACGCACATGCCAGCTTCTGGTGACACTGTGATGTATGGCATAGGCTAGGGGGGTGTTATCATTTTAATGTCCCCAGTTCATGCTTGGGAGCACACATGTTAGACTTCTCACTTTAATGGTGTTTGTCTCAAGTGCTAAGAATATGATTATAAACTTATTGCAAGTAATACTTTCCCTTTATCTAACCGAATACCATCTCAGAGCTTCCTTGGCACACCACATTCGGATTCACCAGGCTCTCCTGCAATTACTTGTGTCTGCTTCTCCTAAGAGACTATGAGTGCCTTCTATGTGAGGGGTATTCCTCACACCTACCTCAGTTCTGTGAATTCTTCAAATAAGCACAACACACAAGAGAATTACTTTAAAAGTGTATGAATGTGGCTTACAGTTTTGTGTTAAGAATTTTCTTTGGCAGCTGTCTTCATCGATATCAGTACGTTTGGATAAGTTCTCATGCCACTAGAGCTTGTCATAGAAACTGATTTCATGTCATGCTAAAATTTCTTTTTAAAAATTCTGGAAAAGTATGTTCATCCCATAACTACTGTTTGTGCAAACATCCAGAAGATTGTTGCTCAAAGATGACTTTCTCATCTTTCTTGAGACTTTTAAACTTTAGTTCTGAAGTTCTATAATTGCAATTGTACAAACATTTGATTTATAATCATATGTGGCATAGTGGGAAAAATTATAGAAATAAAACAATTTTATGCGTCGGCTTTATGTTTCATTTTGGTCTTTTGAGTGTTTGTTTTTCTTTTTGTAAACTCAAAACTCAAACTCCCTGCTATGAAAAGAGGAAGGAAAGATGAGGGTCTAGCTCTACAATGGGAGAATCCATTCATGGGGATGGTCTTCTCTTCTGACTGATAGTCAAGGCCAGTGTTTCTCTTTTGCACCACATGGTACAACCCACATCAGTAGTGTGTAACCATTTGCAAACAATGTGGCACATGCAGAAAACATACTTATGACAACAAAGCCTTTGGGATTTTGATTAAATGTAATAGTGTTTGAGCATCAGAGACATGTACTCTAATTTTCTTAGTTTGTTTCTTCTAATCCTCTGCTGGAAAAATCTTTTGTCTGATTATTTTTCCATCATCATTTTGGTATCTTCATGCTATTAAATGTTTCCCTGCTGTTTGCGTTTTAGATGGGAGTCCGAAAAGTGTTTCTAAAATACTGGCATGCTGACCAACTCAATGACTTGTGCCTACAGTTGCAGAGAAAAATTATAACCTGCCAAAAAGGTAACATTTATATGCCAACATTTCCGAACATCTTTGAGTTGTGAAATGCAAACTCTTTTAGTGCATCCCTAGGTTTAAATGTCAATGGGGTCTGCACCCTAATGGCCACTGTATTCCATTCCTGGATGCTATCTTCAGGCAAATAGTTTTTGGGTGTTTAGGAAGCATCGAGGTTTAGTTTGCTATGCAACTGTCTCAAAATCAACATTTGCAGACATTGGTCATGTTTTAATTAGACATCCTTTTGTACAAAATTTTATATTGAATTTCCCTAAAGTACAGTTTGGAAGAGGGAATATACATCTCTTACTATTTATGCATCCATTACCCTGCAAATACTCAGGCTTTTAAATTCTTTCCAAAAGCACAGGACAGTGAGAATGTAACATTGACTGTGCAGCAGGGAAAACGTCTCCCCTGGCATGTGGGTGCAGCTATGGCACCAAATTCCTGTGTCATTTCAGTAGCGCCACAGGGACACCAGAGTTTGGAGAACTGGAACAAGCCGATGAACCAAACAACATTTTCTGTAATTCTACATGTGCCTTGGAAAAAGTATTGACTTTTTTTTCCCTTTATGAAGTGACAGTAATATTTGGAGTGCTATCTTTGAAAGCAGATAGTATCTATTCATTTTAACTTTAGAAGAGATTCCATTTGGAATTGTTTTTTCTATCAAAATCCAAGTGACTATTGAAAATGGGTACATTTTTAAAAACATAACTATGCTTCACATAAGATGTACATGTGTAATAGATTTTTAATTTGCTTAATAGCTTATATATATATTTATATATATTATATATAATTTTATATATATATATATTCCTGAAAGAATAATAAAAGAGGGAGAAATGATCTATATGCTAGCTTTTAGTAAGATATAGTGAACTCAATTCTAATATATTTGAAACTGTTACTCTAACAAGGAAACCTAATAGGATCCCCAGATCACTTTTATTCTTCTCAAGCCTCTGTCCACTTTTTCTGTGGGATTCATTCAGGTATGCCCCTGTGTGAATCTCCAATGGGTCTTTTCATTTTCTGATAATAAAAAGTCACCTGTAATCCCAGTTACTCAGGAGGCTGAGGCAGGAGGATCCCTTGAGTCCAGGAGTTCAAGACCAGCCTGGGCAACATAGTGAGACCCCCATCTCTCAAAAAATTTCCCAAGCATGGTGGGACGCAACAATAGTCCCAGTTACTCAGAAGACTGAAGTGAAGAATTCCTTGAGGTCAGGAGTTCCAGGCTGCAGTGAGCTTTTTCTACCACTGCACACCAACCTGGGTGCCAGAGTGAGATCCCACCTCTAAAAGAAAAAAAAAATCAAAATTAGAAAAAAATAAATAAGAAGCCCTGTTACATGCTAGTCTCTGTTCAGATTTTAACACATCCAGCTCAAATAGTGATCAAAATTCAGAACTTCATTCTAAGTTAAAACATCCTTCTTGGCTGTTGCAGGCCTGTCCCATCCTTACTGGACGTGGGACTGATCCCTACCTACTCAGGTTGCCTCGGGGTCTCCCAGGGTTAATGAGGAGGGGAAGAAGTAAGGAGGTGTCTTCTGAGGAAGATAAAAAGTCTTCTAAAGATAAAAAGACATGCTTCTGGCAAGTCTTCTGATGACACAGGTGTACTCTGGCACTGGTCTCCTCCAGCTGGGGCAGACTTCAACAGCTTTCCACATATTCCGGAGCACTTCAGGGACTTCCTTCTCTAACTGGCAACATCCTCCTTTGGCCGGTCATTTGCAAGTCACCCCTCAACCCCTGGGCACCTTGCAGACCCTCTGTTGGAGTCTCATTGTTCTCTCTGTACACGTTCTTTGTGAAAACCACATCCTTGTGAAAACTGCAGCCGTGGCCTCTGAGATATCACAGTGCACAGTGGCTCCCAACCCCAAGGAGCCACATGCCGAGATCTCTGGGTGGCCTCCTGAAGCCACTTTCACCAGGCTGAGGCAAGGGGGAGTCTTGGACAAGAGAGGGCCAACTGCCACCTCTTGGTAAAGGAGGCATCTTCTTTCTAGTGTGTGATGACCTGGCCTTCTTAACATCAACCTTCATCAGCGCAGGGGAGAGGGCAGGCCACAGGTCTGTTTTGGATCTCCCCCTTGCAAGTCCTATTTGCACGTTTGGCCCTGCCCCAACCCACGTTTCCCTGGAACACCAGTGGCACCAACTTCACCAGGGATCTGGCTAGCAAAGCAATGCCTCAGGCCCCACCCAGGACCTATGGCATCCAGAGCTTTATCTGCAGCCTCAGCTGAAACTGGGACAGGGAGAGTCTCATTTAATATAATGCTAAAGACAGAACAGGGTATCACAAATTCTCCTGAAAACTTCCCTTAAATATAATAAGAAGAAGTTTTGCCCCATTAGAAATTTCTGTTCTATTTAACAAAGATTAAATTGCTGTACCCTATTGACCTGGAACAGAAAAGATGAACAGAACTGTAATTACTTGTTCACTTTTTGAAAGATAAAAATTAAGAATGGTCTCAAAAGGTCGGGTGCAGTGGCTCACGCCTGTAATCTCAGCACTTTGGGAGGCCAAGGCAGGCGAATCACCTGAAGTTAGGAGTTCAAGACCAGCCTGGCCAACAGGGTGAAACCCCGTCTCTACTAAAAATACAAAATGAGCCCGGTATGGTAGTGCATGCCTGTAATCCCAGCTACTCAGGAGGCTGAGGCAGGAGAATAGCTTGAACCCAGGAGGCAGAGGTTGTGGTGAGCCGAGATCATGCCATTGCACCACTCCAGCCTGGGCAACAAGAGTGAAACTCCATCTCAAAAAAAAAAAAAAGTCTTAAAAAATGACATCAAGATAGAAACCATAATCTCATATTGCATAAGTGAAATAATGAATATGAGTATTTTTTAATTACAGGGTTTTAAATGCAAAGCATTAATTATTGATTTTTATTTTCATAGCTCTTAAAACAGTTCCCTCAATGCTTTTTGCTAATATTAAATTTACTAAAAATTTATATGATCTGGAAGCATTTCCAGTTTTTTTTTTTAAGAATTCTATATTTTTCTTTAAAAATGTCCAGGGGGAAGAAAGCTGTAACTTTTAGTTTTAAATTTAATCATTTTAATTTGAAATTATTCCTGCCAGAAGTTTTTTCTCTGACTGTATATGCTCATTTCATTCAGATGAAATTAAGACCTTACATGGCAGGTGTCTTAGCAGCAGTCTTCTGAATTTGTCTGAAAGACAATAAACATCAGCATCCATGAGTGGCAATTTTATTTTTACCAGTTGCCCCTTATTGAAGATATCAATATTAAGCAACCGGTGTAACATTTTTAAAGAATTTTAAAAGGCTAGTGGGATGAAGTGTGAGAAAGTGAGGTCTTCTGGAGGCGGGACAATAGACTCCGGGTGAATGCGAATCCAGTGAATAGCTGTGCTGTAGTGGGAGGTCAGGAGAAGTCTGGCACATCCACATTAATCTTCTCTTTATTCCAAGAGATTAAACATCTTGAATATACTCACTTTCCCTCTTCCGAAAGCCAATGTCTCCCTTGTTTTTTTTTTGTTTGTTTTTTTTGTTTTGTTTTGTTTTGTTTTAGTGTAACCAGAAAGAACAAGTGAACAGGCCAATTTCAAGCGTTCTGCCTTCTTCTCGCTCGAGGTGCCCATTGGTTCCTACTGCTCCACTTTATTCCACATTTTATCTTCCTGGAAATCTGATCGTACTGCTCTGCTTAACATTTTTCCTTTAGGTTACTTCAGAATGACTGTTTTACAGTTAACTTAATGCAACTGCATTCCAACATAACTAAACCTTCAGTAGTGCCATCGGAAAAAAACGCTTTCAGCATTTCAGATATCCACATATTATTTTCCTCTTCAGCCATCATAGTAGAATGTTCTGTTCAACTTTCCACCAGCTACTCAAGTAAAGACATCAAAGTCAATATCATAGGTACCCCTCATATTTGTTATTTTATAACCATGGACTATTTTAAAGCACTTAATAATTTATAGGCTTCTTCCTTTCCCAAGGGCAAGAATAAAGTGGCTTTGCCGCAGACATTGGCTTTCCTGAAATTATCCATCTTCTGTCATCTTAACCAACTCCTTATAATCCCAGAAACTTTTAAAATTGGGAGAGACAGAATCATAAAGTTTGAAAAGACTCTAATCAGAATTCCTCCACCTGCACTTGTCCACTTCACCCATGAGAAGGGGTCACTGTGCTGGCCTTGTACACACTCAGGGCCTGGGAAGCAACTGTTTCATGAGCCAGCCTGATCCACTTCCACCCTGTGCTGATGGTTAGGAAGTTCTTTCTAACACTGATTGCAAATAGGCTTCCCTGTGACTTTCTTGGTTGGTGATCTGCCCCCTGAAGAGTTAGAGATTAGGTCTGTGCAACTGCAGGCTAAGGAAATGTAATTTCACCTCCTAAGCTTGGGGACATATGAACCCTGGCTCTACTATTCTTTGGTTGTGTTGACCTGGAGGAACTTTCTTAGTTTCACTAAGAGAAGTGCCATTGTGTCTGAAATTGAGGTAGTGGTATGTTTTGTCATTGAGTTTCAGAATTGAATGAGGTAATAGAGTGTCTTACACACAGTGGTCCCTTTAAATGGTGGTCTTTTGTTTTTAATTCTTGTATTTGTTACTGACATATTGATTTCAAAGCATTTTCACTCATTTCCCCCAATTTTTACACATTTTTCTAGCCGTCCTCTCCCAGAGAGCAGGATAGATTCCTGTATTTATATAGTCTTTCTCCAGAGTCTTAAATATAGTGTTAATTTCTCTTAAGAATTAAATCATAATCTTAGAAACAATATATGCATGATATTTCCAAAGACAAACCCCATAAGCCTTAGGTGTTTATGTAATAATGTGATGTAATGAAAGATGATTCGTGCGTCCCAAAATGCTGCAGTTGGAGGCATACCCCAAAATTCTGTGTCATTTGGACCTAGTTCTTTCCCATCAATTTAACTCCAGTCCATCAGTGTCCAGCTTGTGTCACCAAAAACAGTGTGGAGGCCTTTATCATCAGTATTGCCTGCAAGATCTCATTCAGGTCAAAGTGCTTTGCCTTTAGTGTTATCACTGCTGATTTAGATAAATTCTTATTCTGGGTTAAATGTATCTTATTTTATAACTGCTCAGAGATAAGTATATTGTGATTTTTGTTTGTGCATGTCTGAGTTTTTCACTTTTCCTCCGTTTACTGACCCATGATTCTTCTATAAAAGTTATCAGAGGATTTTTAGCACGCCAGCACCTGCTTCAGAAAATGAGCATCAGACAACAAGAGGTGACTTCTATCAATAGCTTTCTGCAGAACACAGAGGACATGGGGCTGAAAACCTATGACGCCCTGGTCATTCAGAATGCTTCAGACATTGCCCGGGAAAATGACCGGCTCCGTAGTGAAATGAACGCTCCCTACCATAAAGAGAAGTTAGAGGTCAGGAACACGCAAGAGGAAGGAATCAAAAGGTAAAGGCAGAGAGCATGCAACTTTAATTACCTTTGTGATTGATTCAGTGGAGTCATGAAAATTCATATAGCCCTTAATGAAGAGTTCGATCAAATAATATGACAGGAGTTACAGGAACAGGTGTGCGTGGTTTGTTATTTGAAACAGCAGCAGTCTAAAAAGATGCTTTCCTGTGCTGTCTTCTCATGAGTTCGAGGCTGCTGCGTTCCTTCATTCGTATGTGATGACGACTGCCTCACTTGCCATGCTTGTGTCACTTAACTACCTCAAGCACATTCTAGTTCTAAAGCATTTACTGTTTCTGTATTGGCAAAACTATATAGCTTGGGGGTTGACATTTTTACACAAGTGTTACGGACATAAGGCTGGCTTATAGAAACTTGTGGAAATCTGACCCAAAAAATGGAGATACCACTCTGAAAACACGAAAGAAAGTGAACTCGATAGATTGTCAGTGTATTATATATCCCTGTGTAAACTGTCACATCTCTCTTTTCCAATAAAGCAAGCTTTGGGGAAAGCTTTTTATTTAAAAGTTCACTTTAGATGCTTAGCTTAAAACAGAAACATGAAGACCAGCTGGTCCTTCTCCATTTGATCATTTTCCTCTCTCTGAGAACGATGAAGACACTCGTGAACCACCACACACCTACGAGGGAGAGCAAGGAGTTCCTTCCTTTGGACCTTAATTTATCGTCAGGGAGATGTTTATTTTGCTATAGAAACTTGGTAATATCTTGTAGTTTCTCACTGAAAATGACTCTCCTTTCCCATTTCTGCTGATGTCAATTTTTTTTATTAAAGTGGAAATGGCAATGTGTATCTTGTTAATTAGCTTCAAATATCTCAGTGATTAAATACTGAAAAAAATCCCTTTTGTACAAAAAAAAAAAAGACTGTAATTAAACATTACAGGAAAAACAAATTATCCACTGAGTGCCACGCTTTCATCTTCAGCTATTTCATTTTCTACATGGGCGGCTGGCTCTGCCTTGTGGTAGATTCTAGCCCTGTTGGTGTTCTGCCACAGAAAGATATAATTATAAAAACAAATGCTTGGAAACTCCTTGTAGAGTGAATGCATTGGCATCTTGCTAGCACATGATTACGTTGACATGTGAAGCCAGAAGAAATTTTTTTTAAACAAGATAACTATTAATTTTATATGACTTCCAAAATAATATTTATTATTTTCTCTGCTGGAACTAAACGGCCACCCCAATTTCTCAATTTGATTATGTATGTATTTTCCTGATACAAAATTAAGTGAAGAAGTATTTCTCTGTTTATTTACTGGATACCAGCAGTTTCCTTGGCACTGGCCAACCATACAGAGTCAAGAAGGAGAAATAACAGCTCTGCACATAATTAAATAATTTCTGGTAGAATTTAAATGGCAGGAAAGAGAGTGACGGGGAGAAAGAGAACACTGAAATGTAAATTTCTGCGAGTTTTAAGTAGAGTCTCTCCTCCTCTTGCGAGGGGAAATGGTGATGAACTCCCAGTATTTGATGCATCAGTAACTCTCTATTAAGATGGATTTGCCAGAAATTATCATTCAGATTGAAATTCTGGTTTTTTGATTTGCTTAATAATCAGAGTGTGAAGAACTCATTCAGCGAGTGCCTGATGGAAAATGCGAAGCCCCTTAAGTAGTGTTGCGTTTGTGTGAGAATGTTTAAAAAGTAATCATGATGGATATCCCGCGGGCTCATGTGCTTTTCATCACAAAGCCCGAGCCAGAGGACGGGTGGCCTTCTCTGGACCAACTGGTCACCAGAGGGCTGCACACGTCCTCCAGCCACAGCAGGAAGGGCTGCTTGCCAAAAAGCCGTCATTATGTCTGCTTGAGCAGGTTCCTTGTTACCGGAATAATGCATCTGGGCCTCTCTGGCGTGGTGCTGTTTGTGTTTTGTTTCCCCCTAAGAACCGAAGACAAGAGTGGACCCAGGCATTTCCACCCCAGCTCCATGTCAGTCTGCATGGCCGTGGATGGCCTGGGCCAGTGCCTTGCTGGCCCGTCCATCTGGTCTCCTTCGCTGCACTCGGTGTTCAGCATGGATGACAACAGCAGCCTCCCATCTCCACGGAAACAGCCTCCGCCCAAGCCAAAGAGGGACCCCAACACCCGACTGAGTGCTTCCTATGAGGCTGTGAGCGCCTGTCTCTCTGCGGCCAGGGAAGCAGCCAACGAAGGTCAGCCCTGGGGAGGGAGCCAGCCTCGTGTTCTGGGCTCGTGAATGCTCTGACTTCGCCTTAGGGCGCCCATGGCAGTATGTGGCCCTAATGTATTCTTAATAGAAATAAATCCAATTGTTGGCTTGCCAGCAGCTCTTAATCATTAAATATAAATAATATTTATTCAAATCTCTAAGCCTCTTAGGGAAAAGCTACTTACATGGCATTTCCTTAACTCCCATCCCCACCCCTGCCTCCAAAGAGCAGCATCAAATCAATTCAGAAAGTCAGCAGCTATTCCATGTAAAGGTTCACCAGTTAGAAAGTCAAGAAAATGCATCAGGCAGTCCAGTTATCACAATCTAATAAAAAATTAAGACTGCTTCATCACACGATAAGTGAAATTATTTACCCAGAGGAGAGTCATTGTGCAGGAGAATACTGTTAGGAAAACTTTTGAGACTAGATTATAAAAGTTTCTGCATCCATTGTCTAGAAACAGGGATGCTCAAAAGGGAACATTGCAGTTTTTCTCAGCCAGATCTCATAGATCAGTAATGAGACAATTACTGTTTAATTATTAATTTTAAGAATTGCGAAAAATAAAGGAAGTGCTTCTTAGCGGAACACTTAGAATTTAACAGATTTTATTGATCACCCGCTATGCATCAGGCTCTATTCTAGGCATGTCTATATCTTTCTTCATGGAGTTTACATTCTAGTGTGGTAAAACAGATGGTAAACATAGTGAAAGAGTAAATACTTTAGAAGTGGATTGTTGCTGCTGAGAGAAATAAATAGACCCAGGATAGTAGTATAGGGTGGAACAGGGGTTGAGATTCTAAATGAAACGGCTGGGTAGAACTCACTAGAAAATAATATCTGGGCCGGGCGCGGTGGCTCAAGCCTGTAATCCCAGCACTTTGGGAGGCCGAGACGGGCGGATCATGAGGTCAGGAGATCGAGACCATCCTGGCTAATACGGTGAAACCCCGTCTCTACTAAAAAATACAAAAAACTAGCCGGGCGAAGTGGCAGGTGCCTGTAGTCCCAGCTACTCGGGAGGCTGAGGCAGGAGAATGGCGTGAACCCGAGAGGAGGAGCTTGCAGTGAGCTGAGATCCGGCCACTGCACTCCAGCCTGGGTGACAGAGCAAGACTCCGTCTCAAAAAAAAAAAAAAAAAAAAAAAAAAAAGAAAATAATATCTGAACATAGGATGAAACACAGTTCCTTCCGTAAATAAATAACCCCAAATACAAAAACACAGCAAATCCATAAGCTCAATGTTGGGATGACTGACAAGAAGGTGGTAGGACGACATGGGACAGAGGCCTGAAGCAGTAAGTCCATCCTAGCCAACTTCTTTTTTTTTTTCAAATTTATTTTTAATTGACATAAAATTATATGTTTTTGTCATGAACAACATGTTGTTTTGAAGTATATGTACATTGTGGAATGGTTAAATCTAGCGAATTAACAAATCCATGCCTCACACAGCCATCATTTCTGTGTTAAGAGCACTTAGTGTCCATTTTTGGAGACGGAGTTTTGCTCTTGTTGCTCAGGCTGGAGTGCAATGGTGTAATCTCAGCTCACTGCAACCTCCACCTCCGGGATTCAAGTGATTCTTCTGCCTCAGCCTCCCTCAGTACCTGGGACTGGTGCCTGCCACCACACCTGGCTAATTTTTGTATTTTTAGTGGAGACTGGGTCTCACCATGTTGACCGGGCTGGTCTCAAACTCCTAACCTCTAGTGATCTGCCTGCCTTGGCCTCCCAAAGTGCTGAGATTACAGACATGAGCCACTGTGCCAGGCCCTTTTCCTTTCTTTCTTTTTTTTTTTTTTTAAAGCATTTTTTAAGAATACAATGTATTGTCATTAACTATTGTCACCATGCTGTACACTCTTCAAAGTGCTTTTTATTAGTGGCATTAAAGAAGAATAGATCTTTAGGATATTTTTTACTTACAAAATGTTACTGTCTTAGTGTATGAGCCATGTATCAACAATACTTAGATCAAAGTAGAGGAGAAATTCCTAAAGACTTTGGGGAGGAGAGTCCAAATTTGTGTCTTTAGAGTCCTGGTTTGATAAGCACAATAAGAAAAGCTGTAAAATGACATTAGATAAGATCATCCCTAGGAAAGTCTTCAAAGTGGACATCGATGTGGACTTAGATGTAAATTAGAACAGGACCTCCAAAGATATGAGGCATTCTCCCCCGGTGCCACATACACCAGGAGAAGCCCACGATCTGAGGGAGCCACCAGCACCCTCCCTGAGAAAGTGGGGAGCATCTCATCGCCACTGTTCCAACTTCAGGCCTCCATTTTAGATTTGCAGCCCGTATCTCAAAAAGATGTAAATTAGAGTAACAAGAAAGATTTTTGGCAGCTTGTGTGAGGAAGATGGTATCTAAGATGCTAAGACCTGTGAGATAGAGAGGGTGGGAAATTAAGACTCCAGATAGTATCAGACATTGAAAAAACAGTCATGAAATGTGATGGAAAATTGCAGCAAATGCAGAATGGAGCCCCATCCAAGCTTGAACCCTGCAAACAGGCTCTAGAAATTTGCATAAAGAGGCCTCAGAATACCTTGTAACATCTAGGAAAAGCTAAAGGTTTGTGTGCACCTTAAAAGACCACTGCCCTGGAGTAATGGGGGGGCCACTTTGTCACATGTTATGAAAGGAGATCAAATAGTGAGGAAGAAGCTGAGCTCCGAGAGCACTCTCATATGGGCAGCAAAAACAGAGTCAATTAAAATAAAGGTTACTCAGGAACGACAGGAGATACACACACAAGCACACACGCACGCACGCGCACACACATGTGCACACGCACGCACATGCACACATGCACGCACACGCATGCTCACACGCATGCACGCGCGCACACACACGCACACACATGCGCACACACACATGCACAAAAGCAAAGTGACCCCGAAAAAGATTAATAAAGAGGACAGCATAATAACTCTTAAATTCCTTATTACATGCTATCAAAATACATCATGTGATAGCATTAGGCATGTGAGATATTTATGTAAAATTTAGTTTCTTGGATCCTAATTTTGTCAGATATGTGATTATAAGGTACTTAGAGATGCGTTTTGTCCACTCTGTCCCACCCTGGTGAGCAGACCTTTCAGAAGCTTGTCAAAGGGCAAGTGTATACATGGTTTCCTTTTTACCATCTACATTATCTGTTCTTTCTTACAATACATTAATTCTTCATGCTGGTGACTTGACAACCGCCACCACAAAAAGAAAGTCTTTGACCTCCTGCAACTAGAGATGTATTTCTGCATTCTGGCATGCGCTCTCAATACCGTATATTTTTAAGAATAAGACAATTAAACAGCTTAATCTGCTCAAGCATGCTTGCTGATTAGTTTTTACAGCATTAGGGAGTCAGAGAAGGCCAGCGCAGGAGCTTAGCCACCCAGTCTGTCAGTGGTCTGGGTTTCTAATCCATGATTGCAAAGGTAGCTCCACCCACACGTGATAAGCCAGCTGTCAGACGGGGTTCTGGTCCCTTCTGTGCCCTTATGTCAGGAGCTGAAGGTGGTTAAGACAGTGATGAAATTGATCCTAGCATCTTAGACATCTCCCTCAGTCCAACACAATCGGAGTATCATCTAAGTCTTTGTTGTTCAATGCAGTAGCCACTAGGCACATGTGGCCAATTAAGTTTAAAGTAAATAAAATTAAATACAATTTTAAATGTCATTCCTCCATCATCAGTCACTTCCCAGGTACTCAGTAGCCACAGGTGTAGAACTTTTCCATCATCACAGAAGCTTCTGTTAGACAACCCTGATTCTAAATGCTTCGTGTGTGTACCAAGTGGTGATCCTGAATGTTTTTGCACCTAGTAACGTCACAAAATTATTCTCCTTTCTGTCAAAAGATAGGAAGAAAATTTGATCACTATTCTAAAATGCTTGGTGAACCTTGGTTTCACAGGATTGAGGACTGCAGCTGAAGTTGGTTTTGTACCTGAGCCATCCTTTTTGGCATGTTAAAAAATCAAGTTCAAGTTCTTTTCCTTTACAAATAAAGCTGTGAATCAGTTCAGATGGTTATAGAGTGAAAGGAGATCTGATTGGAGACCAAGGGCCAAGGATTGTAGGGTGACCAGCCCCAAGGTCACTTTAAAGTTATCTTTGTGTTTATCCTTTTTCTTATTAGCACATGTCTTTCCTAGTGGGTCCTCACCCAATAAAAATGGTTGTGGTGAAGGAAAACAGGATAGAGAACAATTTTTTTTTTCTCATTTCCTTTGTACCTCAAAAGCATGAAACAATTTTGCAGGCCAATAAATGTTAACACTTCTTTGCAAACTATTAGCAAGCTAGAGACAACTATTTAAAAGTACCATGTTTTTATTAGGTCGGTGCAAAAGGAATTGCAGTTTTGGCCATTGAATAAAAGCCTGCAGTTGCTCTTTGCAAATAGTGGCTAGGAAAGGAAAGATAGGGCCTCGTTTTCACTTCCTCTTGGCCGGGGCCTCCCAGCTGGAGTGCTGCTCTGCAGAGTTCATTCCTCACACACCGGGTGCAGCCTTTCTCCCAAAGACGGTTAACATTCTCTCGAATTGTCTCCTGACCGAAGTTAAATATAAGCCTGCATTTCATGCGTGTGACTTTGAAGAAGTGACTCAGTCTTTCCAAGCCCATGTATATCAAGGAGCAGCAACAGCAGAAGCACGGCAGCGGCTATTTCTGGGGAGTTAGGAAGCAAAGGACTGTAGAGCCTCATTGCCCAGGACATAGCAAGTGCTGAGCAAAGTTACAAGCATTTAGCTTTGTTGTTAATGAAGCCTCTGACAGTCAGTTTCCTCATTTGTGAAATGGATACTAAATTCTAAAATGTGGGACTTGCAGTTAAGTCATGATGTCAGTGGTGCTGTGCCTGGCTTGGAGTGACCGTTGCTCAAGGTGAAATTGCAGAAGCAAGCTTTTCTCAGGCAGCTCTAGTCCTCACTGTTCACCGTTCTATGTGGACACTTCCACACTCACCCTCCCTTCAGACTCCAACTGTCTCCTCCTTGGAAATTATACCTTAATGAACCTATAATTTGTTTTTCAAAAATTGCTGTACAACTCCATTCTCCGCAAAACGCAGTTTACATGTGTAGACACAAATCATGATTCAGCTCTGTGGCTTAATTTGGAAATAACTTTATTTCTTTTCTTTACTCTCTTCTTTCTGTCTTCATTCTAGAACAACATGTGTCACATAGTAAGCACTCAACAAATACTTATCAAGTGAATACATGTTACAGAAATCTATTTCTCTACACTCTTCATTAAAAGAGAATGTGCTTCCTATCAGTATATCAGAGGGAGCACAATTTGCCAAGGTTCGAGAAGTACCCTTGAAATGTGTCAAGGCTGGATTTGTCCACATAGTTTTAACAGAAGCCCTTAAAAAAATTTTTTTTTCTATTACCTGAAAATGGACAGAAATTAGGTCTTCTGTGAACGCTCTTTGGAGAAATGTGTTGCTGGGGATAACAGAACACAATTGCACAGTTCACCACCTATGTCGCAGTTGTACATTCAACAAATAGTAATTAAGTGTCTTCCATGAGCCTGGCTTCTCTCTGAGGACCTGACAGACCAGGTGGGGAGATAAGTGGTCAAACAGATTACAGGGGAAGCACAGCCACAGCACTGAGGGTGTGATAGGTGCACACCGGGCCACAGAGTACCTTGCCCTCCGTGGAGACTGCGAAAGGCTCAGGAAGGGCATGTCAACAGCATCAAGTGCAGTCAGGAGGGTAAAGATGGGGTCAGGGAAGGCAATGATATTGCCTGAACTGCTCCTCCCACCAAGAAAGAAAAGTTATAACAAGGTTGCGACATATGACTGCTCAGTAGAAGCCCTTTCTGTCCAATTTGCAACTGATTGTAAATCCATCCTATATCCACTGATGTATGCAGTCTGAGTAGTCAGCTAGCAGGCACTTAATTAAGCATCTTTTATGTCCTAGGTCCTGTGCTCTGTGCTACGTTTGCTTCTGCTCTGAAACTCAGCACAATCACACTAGAAGTGCTGGAAAATGGAGGAGAGTCACATATGCAGACACTATTTATTTTGGATGAACAAGCATCTCATTCCTCCTTTTTCTCACAGATTAACTATGCAGGTATTTTGTTTTTGTGAGAATGGGACCAAATAACTTATGCACAGAAGATGACTTAAAAGTCACTGACATGCCTTTGCAAAAATACCAAAAGGAAAATGTTTTGTAGGAGAAAATGTAGATCTCCTAACATGACACACATGTCCGTATCATTCTCCAGCAGTTCAGACAAGAGGCAACTTTATGATGTAATAAGATGGCTTCAGAATGTAGTCTGACTCCTAAGCTACCATTAGGATCCCAGAACCTGCCCTAAAAGTATTCTGTGATCGTGAACTGTCTTCCCTACTCCATTTCATTGACTTTATCAAGTAGTTGCAAATGTTTTATGCATCAATATTAGGACAAAAAATTAAGAAAACTGTTGATGTAAATTCATTTTTAATAACCCTCTAACCAGTATTTGCAAATGAACTTTTAGCATGTGTACACGTGCACATGCATCCAGAAGTAGCCACAAACCAAATTAGACTTTAATTTGTTAACTGTGGTTTTCTAATTTTAGTTTATAAAGAATGACTATTTCCAGTTCTGACCCCCCAGAGGTTCCATTTTAACTGTTATGGAGTAGAACAGGATAATGCACTCTAGTGATCTGATGTTACTGAACCCCAGACCACACTTTAAGGAACAGTTCTATCTCTCACGGTAAGTTTCTGGTTGTGTAGCGGTGATAATGTCGGTCATGATGGATACTTAGTGACGTTTACAATGTGCAGGCATTAAGCTAAGTATCTTTCATCTGTAGAACGGTCCTACCTAGTAGGACTGTCATCATGACCCCATGTAGAGAAGGGTATTAAGTCACTGAGCAGTGGTGTAACTTGTCCCATGTCACATAGGCAAGCTTTGGACCCTTGAGTCAGGTTCTCAACAGCCTCTCAACAAACATGCTACTTTTATTTATAATTTTTTAATGCAAAAAGGCTCTTCACCACATCTGAAGCAAACTTTCAGGGAATACTATAGCAGTTACGTGTTGTCACATAGCAACCCAC
Organism: Theropithecus gelada; assembly: GCF_003255815.1. Lineage (NCBI taxonomy): Eukaryota > Metazoa > Chordata > Mammalia > Primates > Cercopithecidae > Theropithecus > Theropithecus gelada. Next base: position 47,995,433 of record NC_037685.1, read on the forward strand.
CCAGAAATTAGATTTATATACTGTAGTGATTGTTTTACTACCCCTCTCAGGCTCTGGGTGTCAACAGAGATCACTGAGGCAGTTGTCATATGCGGTCCTTCATGCAGCAAGGTGGCTGGAATCATCTGAAAGCCGGTCACAGGCATGTCTGGTGCCTCAGCCATCTGAGGAGAGCGACTCCTTGGGTGTCTCTCTCTGTCTATGTGATCTCTCTGCATTGCTTGGGCAGCATGACAGCTTCAGGGTATCCAACTTCTTTCACGGAGAGTCAGTGCTTCGGGGGCATGTGCTTTGGGAGAGAGAAAGCGGTAGATGCAGCCTTGCTTTGAGGGAGCCAGCGTGGGAGGTGAGCAAACTCCCTTCTGCCACGTTCCTTTCGTCACCTCAGTCCCAAACACCCATCCAGGTTTAGGAAAGGAGAAACAGATTCTACCTCTGGAAAGGATATACTGTGGTGGCCAAGGTGTTGGAAAGTACCGTCTGTGTCAGTCCACCCTCTGGACAAAACAATTTGTATCCCTCTCTCATACAAACTATACTCACCCCTCCCCCAGACTCCCCAAAGCCTCCTGCAGCATCACATCTGGCTCAGGTTCAAGGGCCAGATCGCATCCTCTAAATCAGATCCCGGTGTGCCAGTGCCTCTGGTACGATTCCTGAGAGAGACAGCGCCTCAAGGGTGTCCTCTTCCATCTGAAGATTTAATGACCAAAAAGACAAGTTGCCGGATCCCCTACACAACCAAAATACACTGGAGGGACAGGCAGAGAATAACTGTGATGCACGCTTCTGTTCAGACACAGGAGGGAGATCAGGTGACACACAGTGGTCATCGGTGGGTGGCAGTTGTGAACAAGAGCTGGATACGTGTTGCTTGTGCCTTCATGAGGATTTAGTCCCATTCGCAGACTGGAAATAATTTTCTGTAGCTCTTAGCTCTATGTTCTGGAATCTTGGCACCCCCCTTTTTGACTGATAATTCCCAATCCACAAGAGGTGATTTATGTTTGGGAGGCTGGTAGTTTTCTCAGCCTGCTTCTTCCTGATCAGGCTTGTGTTGTTGCTGTTGTTTAGAGGTGAGGTCTTGCTATGTTGTCCAAGCTGGAATGCGGTGGCTATTCACAGGTATGAGCATAGCGCACGGCAGCCTGAACTCCTAGCCTGAAGGGATCCTCCTGCTCAGCTTCTGGGGTAGTTGGGACTGCAGGCTCACATTGCACCTGGCCAATATTTTGAGAGACCAAAGTTTCTTCGTCTTTGTGTGCACGCTGCTCCTTTCAGTGTAAACTGATAAATTCATTTAAAAGCTTTGTGACTTTCTTGTGAATCAATTCATAATCCACCTTATGAGTGAAAAGCCACATCCACAAATCTTTTTGATGGATGTTGCTAATGTTACTGAACCCCAGTAACTGGGGAAGCTCACTGAGTATTTCTGTGGGTCAATGCCCTTGATATTCTTAGACCTGTGGTTTTGCTTCCTTGAAAAGCCCTATGAAGCCCCTCCTTGGATTTTTCTGGGTACTTCTTGAAGGGTCTCATCAGTGTGTGCTTGATTTCATCTTTAGATCATGTTTTTCTGAAAATTCCCTGAATTTTATTTCTACTTACAAGTCATTTCCTCCCTCCCTCCCTCCCTCCCTTTCCTTCCTTCCTTCCTTCCTTCCCTCCCTCCCTCCCTTGCCTTCCCCTCCCTCCCTCCCTTCCTCCCTCCCTCCCTTCCTTCCTCCCTTCCTTCCTTCCTTCCTTCCTTCCTTCCTTCCTTCCTTCATTCCTTCCTTCATTCTTTTATTATTTTTGAGATGGAGTCTCACTCTGTTGCCCAGGCTAGAATGCAGTGGTACAGTCTTGGTTCTCTGCAACCTCCACCTCCCAGTTTCAAGTGATTCTCCTGCCTCAACCTCCCAAGTAGCTGAGACTACAGGCGTGTGCCACCATACCCGGCTAATCTGGGTATTTTTAGTAGAGAACAGTTTTCATCATATTGGGCAGGCTGGTCTTGAACTCCTGACCTTGTGATCTTCCCACCTCGGCCTCCCAAAGTGCTGGGATTACAGGCATGAGTCACCACGCCTGGCTGGAAGTCATTTCTTAGCATTCAAATTATTTGCCGTCTGAAGAGCCTGGCAGTGAGAACCATTTTATTTTTAAACTCAGAAGGTTCTTGTTCCTTTATAGTGAATAGTTCTTTCTTTACTTTATCTCTGTATTCTCATGATTTACTCTAGGCAGCTAGAAGAATCCAGGAGGCAACTTTAATACTGCCTGGAAATCTCCTTAGCTACATCACCCTGTTCATCTTCTGTTTTCTGTTTTCCACATGACTGCAGGTGAAATAGTATTGCTAAACTTAACACTGTGGCTAAAATGTTCTGTTCCCTCCAGCTTCCAACATCTTCCTCACTGTTCTTTAGGCCTCATCAAGAGCTTTCTTGAGGCCACCACGCTTCCCCTCATGGTCCCTTCAAAGCTCCTCCCATGGCCCAAAGCAACTTCTAAGAGTTTAAGGGTTTTTCTGTTTTTGTTTTTCTTTGTACAGCAGAGTCCACTGCCAGGTAGCAATGTCTTTATGAGTTGTCTATTGTTATGTAACAAACCTCTCCAACTTAGTAGCTGAAGACACCAAAATAAGGTGATTATATCTCTCATGGTTCTAGTATTTGGCTGGGCTCTGCTGAGCAGTTCTCAAGGAGCCTCTTTCATCACTGCAGTCAGATAGTGGCTGCAGCTGTGATCACTGGAAGTCATGGTTAATTACATCTCTGGTGTCTGGGATGGGAAACCAGACAGCCGAGGGCTGGAGCAGATCGGAGTCCTCTGGCTCTCCCTCACCTCTATGTAGCCTCTCCACAGTTCCCACGGCGTGGCTGCTTCAGGGTGTACAGACGTGTACGTGGAAGTCAGGGCTACCTAGACATGTGTCCCAAGGGAAGGAGGCGGCCAGGTAGAGGCTGCATTGTCATTGGCCCAGCCCCAGAAAGCAGGGAACATCATCTTCTAATCATTGTATTCATTGGGGCAGACACAGAGACCCTCCCCGGTTCCAGGTTCTGGAAGAGTATGTGGGGCTGAAAATATTATTGAAGGCAGCTTTGGAAAATACGGTCTCTCACAAATCCTTTAAATTATTCATATCATCAGAGCAACTCTATAATCTTAAGGTTAAAAATGGGGTTGCTTTATTCACTTTCTAGGAGCTCAGGGGCTGCTATGTTTTAGCCCATTGAAAGTCACTGGAATAATGCTTCTTAATTAAAGAACTGCACACACTTTGGGTACTTTCTATTCTTAAATGTTGGCTGCTTTGGGGAGCCCGGTATAATACTGACTTACAAAGATGTCCGTTGAGTTCAAAAATTACTTTCATTCTTTTCCATTCCCATTTTCTGGTGACAGTGTGTCAAGAACTGAGTGAAGCACTTTCCCTACAGTATCTATTTTATTCCTTTGAGATACATACTCATATCACCATTCTATGCATGACAACCCTGAGACTCAGAGCGCTTCGCCCAGGAGCTCTTCTAAAATGACGACCCTGCCCCACCAACCCCAGCACAAACACACACAGTTCTGTGACCCTCACTCTGGCCTGTTGGTTCTCATCTTCGTGGCCTGTATCACATTCTAACATACTGTAGAACTCACTCATTTGGCGTATTTCCATTTTTGTTGTTGTATGACTCTTCCCACTAGGGTAGAGGAGGGTAGGGAACTTATCTTTACTCATGAATTTATCTCGGTAAATACTCGTTGAATGCATATGACTCAATGAATGAATAAAAGGTCATGCTGAGATTGGAACCCACGTCCATCTGATTCCAAACCTTTAATTTTAACCATTAGACTGCATTGTCTTCCAAAAACTGGGTACAGAGACTGCTGTCAAAATGTGCAGTCATAGTGAGGGAAGAATACAACTGCCTCAGTTAAATAACTCAGGAACTCAACAAAGGCAGATGTGCCTCTATGAAGAGTTCCTACAGATTCAGAAAATACCAAATTAGTAAAATAATTCAAGGTTTGGGAGTTTAGGTATTTCTAAGACTCGAAATAATTTTTCCAAAATTAACATCTCTGTTATCAGAGAAATTATATTTATTTAATAAAACATTATTATAATTTACAGAAAAAGCATTAGAAAAAGAAGTCTTGTGGAATTTTTTGACTTAATTTTCAATAATTGTTTTAAATTCATATTTAAGTAGTTTTGTTCCATCTCTTTTGAAATTCACTCTTGTAATAACACTATGCTTATTTGTTTTTCTGAGTATGGCTTCTTATTTTACCTTCAGAAGTTTCCCCTTGAAAAGTTCTTAGGGAAATGTTATTCTTTTGGTTTCCTTGTTAAGGATGTGTTTCTGTTAAGTATTGAAATGTACTGATTGTAAAACCTGTCGTCCCTGACATTTGAACAAAGTCCTTTTTTAAAGACTCTCCATCCACACAAGTGTTTTGTTGTTGTTTTGTTTTGTCCATTTTACATCATTTTTATTCATTTATTTATTTATTTATTTATATTTCTTTATTTCTTTATTTCTTTATTTATTTGAGACCAAGTCTCACTCTGTCGCCCAGGCTGGAGTGCAGTGGTGCAATCTCGACTCATTGCATCCTCCACCTCCCAGGTTCAAGCGATTCTCCTACCTCAGCCTCCCGAGTAGCTGGGACTACAGGTGCGTACCACGAGGCCCAGCTAATTTTTTTTATTTTTAGTGGAGATGGGGTTTCACCGTGTTGGCCAGGCTGGTCTCAAACTCCTGACCTCAGGTGATCCGCCCACCTTGGCCTCCCAAAGTGCTGGGACTACAGACGCCCGCCACCACACATGACTAATCGTATTTTTAGTAGAGACGGGGTTTCACCATGTTGGGCAGGATGGTCTCGATCTCCTGACCTCAGGTGATCCGCCATCTCCAAAGTGCTGAGATTACAGGCGTGAGCCACTGCACCCAGCCCATTTTACATCATTTAAATAATCACGCTCATTTCTGACAGGAAGCTTCTATATGCCACTAACTATTAATAGCTAATTGGCCAGGTCTCCTGAGTTTCAAATCATAAGGACCAGTTCAACCCGTACATTATGTCACACCTGTGTTAGGTCCTAAGCATCCACACCTAAGTGTGTTCCACCACCTGATCCCTGAGTGTCCCTTCCCCACTGTGTCTCCAGGGACCTCACCTCCGCGGCCTCCGTGGGTGGCTGACGTCCTGGAACCCCCTGATGTTCCGCTGGACATCCTCATCAGGGGATGGGAGTCTTCCGTCTCCAAGATCAAATCTCTCTTTTCTCGGTGGTGGTCTCGGGAGTTCAGGTTCAACCAGGGAGCCTAGCGGGTGGAGGAACATGCAGGCCCGGTCCCTTGGGATTCTCGGGGCGCAGGGCCGTGGCTCCGAGGCGAGTCCCGGGCGAGGTGGGCACCCGTGGGCCTGGCCTGGCACCCACTGACCGTGTCCTTTCCTGCCGCAGCTCTCGCCCGGCCCAGACCGCACAGCGACGACTACAGCACCATGAAGAAGATCCCTCCTCGAAAGCCCAAGCGCAGCCCCAACACCAAGCTCAGCGGCTCCTACGAAGAGATATCGGGGTCCCGGCCCGGGGACGCGAGGCCCCCGGGCGCCCCGGGGACAGCAGCGCGCGTTCTGACCCCCGGGACCCCACAGTGTGCGCTGCCCCCGGCCATGCCCCCGGGGGACGAAGACGACGGCGAGCCGGTGTACATCGAGATGCTGGGGCACGCGGCCAGGCCGGATAGCCCGGACCCCGGGGAGTCCGTGTACGAGGAGATGAAGTGTTGCCTGCCCGACGACGGCGGCCCAGGCGCGGGCTCCTTCCTGCGCGCATCGCCGCCCCTGCTCCACGGCGCGCCGGAGGACGAGGCGGCAGGGCCCCCTGGGGACACGTGCGACATCCCGCCGCCCTTCCCCAACCTGCTGCCGCACCGGCCGCCCCTGCTGGTGTTCCCCCCGACCCCGGTCACCTGCTCCCCCGCCTCGGATGAGTCGCCCCTGACACCCCTGGAGGTGAAGAAGCTGCCGGTCCTGGAGACCAACCTCAAGTACCCCGTGCAGTCGGAGGGGTCGAGCCCGCTGTCCCCGCAGTACTCCAAGAGCCAGAAGGGCGATGGCGACAGGCCCGCGTCCCCCGGCCTGGCGCTGTTCAACGGGTCCGGCCGAGCCTCTCCGCCGTCCACGCCGCCCCCGCCCCCGCCCGGGCCGCCCCCCGCGCCCTTCAGACCCTGCGCGCACTTGGCCTTCCCTCCGGAGCCCGCCCCGGTGAGCTTGGGGAAAGGGGGGCCGAGCGCAGAGGTGCCCAAGGTCCACCCAAAGCCAAACTCTGCCCCTGGGGCCGGGTCCTGCAGCTCCTTCCCCAAGATCCCGTATTCCCCGGTGAAGGCAGCCAGGGTCGACGCCAGGAAGGCCGGCTCCAGTGCCTCTCCCCCCGCGCCCTACAGCCCTCCCAGCTCCAGGCCTCTCAGCAGCCCCCTGGACGAGCTCGCCAGCCTCTTCAACTCCGGGAGGAGTGTGCTTCGAAAATCCGCGGCGGGAAGAAAAATCAGGGAAGCCGAAGGTAAGCGGAGTAGACATCCCCCCACTCCTTTTGCATGGACGCTGTGATTGCGTGCACCTGTGTACATCCGTGTCTGCACAGATGTGAAAGAGTGAAGTTTCAGGTGATGGCCGTGGTCGTTCAGAGCAGGTATCAGCTTGAAAAGAAAAAAAAATCATATACACCCACTGTGACCAAATGAGTGGGAATTAATATTTCCGTGTTGCAGAATATGACAGAAAAGTCTCGTGATACAAAAAGACACAGACCGCAACTGGATTTAATAAATTATAACTTGATAAATGTTCGACAGAGAAGGTTAAATGTTAGCTACTGATTTCTTTTTTTTAATTCTTCCTTATAACATGAAAGTGGTATTCTGGGTAAGTTTCTATTGCCGATTTCCGTTTGATGTACAGTTCACGGCTACCCCATTGTGCGGTTTGCCATCCATCTAGCTTTGCCTGGTGGTATCTGGGATGATGACCTATCCAGTTACTACCCTGCACTTAATGCCACTCGGCTGTGGGCTGTTTGGGATGAACTGCTTTTCTTCTGGTCGTGTGCCATCCAAGGAACACTCTAACGCAGCCCCGTTGTCTGTGTTTTCTCATCCAGTGACTCAGCCCACAGTGGGGTTTGCAGGTGGGAATCAGTCCACTAAGTGAGCTCCATGACAGGCTGTTCCCTGCCTTAAAAAACATTTATTTTGTGTCCCTGTAAAAGAAGAATGTAGCTGGCAAAATAAGATTTTCATGATGACTTTTTTTGCCAGTCTTTTGTAACTGGCTAACCACATGGCTCTTCCTTCAGATGACACGGCCTGGGTGCCAAAGGTACTGTTTTTGCACAGATTCCTTTAATAATCACAAAGAATGTCTTCATCTTCCAAAAGACATGTTACGGTTTGTATACAAAGCCAAAATGTTTTCCCAATGGTGTGTATTTTGGGGAAGAAGTTCATTAATGAAAAGGATCTTCTCTTTAAGAAAAATTATAACCAGTCTCTTCCATCATGATGGCATTCGATCCCCCACTCCTCTCTAGGTGAGGCAGGAGGATAGGGTCTGGAGGCAGGGAACCTAAGGCGCTTTCATGTCGACTCCCTAGAACTCAATTGAAAGGAAAACCGTAACTTTCCGTGCCTAAGTAAAAAAAGGACCCTAGGCTACTCCCTCTGCAAACCCCCACCTTTTCTGCACCACAGATGGGAAATTAGCTGTCCATAACCAGTCAGACTTACTGCAGGCAGAGTCTTCCTTTGTGTAGAAATGCAACTCTATAACTTCACCTTTGCCTCTGTTCCATTGCTTTTTGCAACCAATCAGATGTTTGCAGAGGAGTGTGATCTTTTAACTTCACTTCAGCCTCTGATTGGAGGCCACCACTTTATTTACATGAGGTGAGCATGAAGTGGCCAATGGGAAACCTCTAGGGGGTATTTGGACCTGAGAAGATTCTGTGTCTGGGCCCTTGAGCTGCTGCCCAGCCCAATCCCACACTGTGGAGTGTACTTTTGTTTTTGGTAAATCCCTGCTTTCATTTTTTCGTTGCTTCATTCTTTCTTTGCTTTGCTGGGTGTTTTTCCAATTCTTTGTTAAAAATGCCAAGAACCTGGACAACTTGCAGTCAAGACCCTCTACTGGTAACACAGGGTAGGTGGCAACTGTGGACGTTCTTGTTTTATACATGGAAAACTTCACGGTGGAGAGGTTAAATTCCTTCCTTAGGGTTAAGTGGTAGGATTGGAAGTAGACTTTGATCTACAATGTAGTAACATTTTATGCATACATTAACCTGCTCCTTCACCAAAAGAAAATACATAAATATGTAAGCATTCATCATTTGATTAGCAATATTACTTTAGGTACAAAAACTAGAACATCTAGAAAGCAATCTGAACAAGTGAAAAGTAGGTCAAGGCTAAGAACCTTTAACGATGAATGAATAACCTTCTCCCTATTTATTCTTCAGACAAATAAGCTAATTGTTTGTTTAGCTAACAAATTCTTCTTAATTATAGGCCATTAATAAATGAAATTGTATTTGTAAATAGCAGAATGTTTGAATTTCACAAATCGTGTTTCATTCCAAGGAACAAAATGGATAAGAGAAAATCATTAAATGAACAAATTAATATTTGCTTTTAGAACTAAAAGTTTATTAAAACCTCATGAACCTCATTTTACTAGAGAATGGAACAGGGCGAATTCTTCTTGACTCTATTCAAGGAAGTGAAGTTAATGAATTTCTAGACAGACCTCATCATTTGGAAATCCCAAAGTCTACCCCTCAGAGGATAGCGAGAATTATAGTGAGCCCTCCAGGCATAGTGTGTAAATTTGCTAATTATATTTCCCTGTGGTGGTATTAACCAGTATTTGGGAACACACATCAAAATCTCAAGTACAACATAGTTCAACTATAATTATAAGACATCTATTTTCTTATTGTGGGCTTTTCTGCAATACTTTTTCATGTGAAAAGATTGGATTGAGCCACTTATGACTTTCTCAAAAATATACGAATTGGCAACTTTGGCCACTTGCACAGTTGCTGTAGTAATAGAAAACTTAGCAATACCAGACCAGGTCATCCCCGCACACCAGATTATGGGAGTCCTAACTACACAGTTGACTACACAGTTGAGAAGTGTATAATAATTCTTTTTTTTTTTTTTTTTTTTTTTTTTGAGACTGAGTTTTGCTCTTGTTAGAGGGCAATCTTGGCTCACTGCAACCTCCACCTCCCAAGTTCAAGCAATTGTTCTGCCTCAGCCTCCCAAGTAGCTGGAATTATAAGCGCCCGCCACCATGCCTGGCTAATTTTTGTGTTTTTAGTAGAGACGGGGTTTCACGATGTTAGCCAGGCTGGTCTCAAACTCCTGACCGCAGGTGATCTGCCCGCCTCAGCCTCCCAAAGTGCTGGGATTACAGACGTGAACCACCATGCCCAGCCTAGTGTCTAATTCTTTATGGGCTGTGATGAGGGAAACAAGTTTACAAGTTCGGATGTCATGTTCTCATGGGATAGTTCAGGTCATTCTTTTAGAATGTAGGAGAGGTTCAACATAAGCTGTGGAAGGAAAAGCGTTCGGTGCTGGTGCTCAGCACTGGTGCTGGTTATATGACTCTTAAAGTTTACACAGTTTGATCCTGAGGTCAGTAATCCGTTTTCTTCTGAATGAATTCAATGACTTCTTTGGAATTTCTTTCAAGTTTTAAATCTTTTACTGTACTTTCTTTATGCTTAAAGGCATTTTTATTTTCACCGTGAAATAGCTTTTTTTAACCAAATAATACAGTGTGTGGCTAATTTACCCTTCAGGCTTCTTAAATTAACTAAAGTTCCTTTTTTTGTTCAGTTTTCATAGGGGAAAATTATTGCACAAATTTTGCAGAAGGGTTCAAAATGTTCTCCTTGGCTGTTTGGAACAGTGACCGCGACAAGATTAAACCGCTCAGTAATTCACTACTTTAGTTATTTCTGGTTAAAATATAATGGGCTATAATGTACGATGAGTTGTGTACAGGAAGCAAGGTTGTTTCTCGTGTAATTCTACTCCATTACTATTCCGTAGCCTTATATGTAGGATTTCGCAAACTCTGTGTTACCCAAACCAGTGCATTTTCTATAGATTCTTGGATATGCAATTGGAAGTATAGACAATCATGCAGATTCTAAGAGTGGTGGATACACATATAGGAAAGATATGATTGTGCAGATGATGGATGTGACTGCAGTCTGAGAAGAAATGTTTGCAGCAAGGAATTGTAGTGCTTACTGTGTACCAGGCACTGTCTGAATAATCTAATTCTCACAACACTATAAGACATCTGCTCCACTTATCTCCATTTTACAGGTGGAAAAACTGGGGCACAGGGAGATTAATCTACTTGCTCAAAGTTACTGTGCTCATGGGGGACAGAGAATGACTTGAGTGCAGTCAATCTGTCTCTAGAGTCTCTTCCTCTAGCCGCCTATGCAATGCTGCTCAGACCGCAGGAGAAAAGAAACAGAAAAAAAAGTTTTAAAATTAGTATTTGCTCACTGAGGGGCAATGAGTCATTGTCATAAGACTGTAGTTGAAGAGAATTGTCCCATAAACTCAAGAATGCCAAACGCACTTTATACTGATTATGGGGATGTATAACTCTGGGACACAGTGTCTAGGCTACTTGGCCCTTAAAATTAATATTGACTAAATGTTTAATTGTCTGTGCCATTTTGGATATAAAGATCCCATTAATTCACAACACTTTTTTCATCTCATGTGATGATGTGGCTAATATTATTATGCTAATTATTTCTAGTCGCTTGGTTTCAAAAACGATGAGACCCGATTCAAATGGTGAATGAGAGTCCTTGGCTCCTTCAGGCCACTAGGGTGCTCCATTGCTCTGAATGGCATTTCCGCGTCTGGTTGAGTTTATCCAGAATAAAGTGAAATCACATGAGCATGTTATTCTCTACTCAGTGAAAAAGATCAGGAAGACTGGGTCTGGACAAAAATGCAGTACATCTCAGAAATCTGGAGAAGAAAGTTGAAGACAGCCTGGCCAAATTAATGAAAATCAGACTCAAAATATTTTTTTTTAATTCAGTTGTATTACTTTCTGATACAGTGCATCCTTAGCTTCTAAGTTATAAACAGGTACTTAAAAATGATGTCAACAAGAAAACTGTAATGTACAGTATTTCTTTGCATATAGTAAGTGACTATTAAATAGTTGTTTGAGTTAAAATTGACTATAAAAGAGCAGTCTGCCATATAAATCTATTTGATAGAACTAACTCTTGTGGCATTTTTACTAAATAAGGATCACATAAGCTAAATGGAAGTCCCTATTAATTTCAAATATTTTATTTGATTACATAAATATTCGGAATAAGAACGTTTTGAGTTTGGAGTCAGAGTATTTTATAAACAATTTTTTACAATATATTTTTATTCCATAGGGCCATTTGTTTACAAAATAATTGTTTTTCAAGTTTTCCTTATGGAAAATTTCAAACATAGACCAAAGCATAAAGAATAGATTAATGAACTTTCTCTGTGGCCCATCCTATTTCATCTCTACTTCTGCCCATTTCCCTCCTCTGGCACTGGATCATTTTGAAGTGCATCCCAATGTCAAATCAGCTGGGCATGGTAGTTCATGCCTATAATCCAAGCCCTTTGGGAGGCTGAGGTGGGAGGATCACTTGAGCCCAGGTGTTCAAGACTAGCCCTGGCAAAGTATCTAACGAGGCCTTGTCTCTACAAAAAATAATAATAATAATGAAAATAAAATAGCCAGGCATGGTGGCATGCGCCTATGGTCCTAGCTACTTGAGAGGCTGAGGTGGGCAGATCGCTTGAGCCTAGGAAGTTGAGGCTGAGCAGATCGCTTGAGCCTGGGAGGTTGAGGCTACAGTGGCTGTGGTTGCTGCACTACACTCCAGGTTAGACCACAGAGTAATGCCCTGGCCAGAAAGAAAGAAAGAAAAAGAGAAAGAAAGAGAGAGGAAAAAAAAGGAAGAGAAAAAAAAACCAATGTGAACCATTTAAATAATATATATTTAAACATTTATAAATATTTTATCATAGATGTTCTTTAGGAAAAAAAACATTTATTCTTAAGGCACTTTAATAAGTGCTCAGACCAATCAATCCATTTCAGTCTTCACAAGCATGAAACTGCTATTCATGACAAAAGCCTGATTCTTGAAGCCAGGGCATCATTTTTCACCATATAAACAAAATAATTATTGGGCTAGCATTCCACCAAGCAATGCAACTCTGCAAATTTCTCTAAGGGAACATTTGCAGACATCCCCTTCTACAAAAAAAAAAAAAAAAAAAAAAAAAAAAAAAAAAAAAAAAAAAAA